>NW_021604844.1:239286-274385 GCF_004785775.1 Grammomys surdaster
GGAGGAGGAGGAGGAGGAGGAGGAGGAGGAGGAGGAGGAGGGAGGGAGGGAGGGAGGGAGGGAGGGAGGGAAGGACGGAAGGAGGGAGAGAGAGAAACCACACACACAGATTTCCAAAGCAAAGACTATCACTTTGCATTTTAAATTTTAGTATGCTAATATTAGACAATGTTTGATTAAAATGATACTTGGATAATCTTATTCTCACCTTGTTCTTGTTACTAGTTAATGTCTTCCTCACAGTCTCTTCTTCACATGCAACTAAAACAATGATACAAAAACACCTTCTAGTTCACCCATCCCTAAAGATGTTTCTATCTTTAGATGTTTGATCCATGTTACGTACTATTAAGAAAAAAAAATCTAGTGTCTACAAAAGAAAACTGGCTCATGCTAGAGAAATATTCATTCTTAAGACACTTCAGATGAAATCATCTGATACTTTTTTGTTTATTTGGTTTTTCTTTCTTTTTAAAATTGCAGCAAGCAGAAATACTTAGCTAATATGGAGCTCTTAATAAGTGGAGAAGAAACTCACCCAGACAGAAAACCAGCCAGCTTAAATAGATCTTTGATGCAGTTTAGATTTGGGAAAGAATTAATAGCTTACCACCTTGCATCATCTGCTCCTAGTCTCTTCTTTTCTTGGCTTTTCTTAGAACTGAGCTGATCCCAGGTTGATGTTTTGACCTTGTCCCTGGAGGAAAGCCAGTACATTTTTGATATTCAACTCATGTTAGTAGAGGAAGGGTTCTCATTACTTGATATTGCACATCCTGAATACAATAATCTACCTCATGGAAAACTTTCTAAGTTACAAGGGTTTTTTAAGAGGAAACTGTAGGTCAGGGCTATAATGTGATAGAACTGAAATAATTTTGTAACCTGGAATAAAATTAACAGGAGACATAGGGAACATGTAGAATAGGAAAATAGAAGATTCATTATTGTTTTTGCCCAACCTTGGACCTATGGTCAATTTTATAGCAAAATAAAAGAAAATACTGCTTATTGTGAAAAATATAATGTCACTAGAGCAGTCAGTCATGTACTCCTGACTACTACTATATTACTAAATTTATTTGAAAATATTATAGTACTTTGAAGTTTCAGAACAAAGGGGATTTAGAAATCATTTTATTTCTTTTTCCCTTTTTACATCCTTGCCTATTTATTTTTTATACCAATTTTAAAACACATGTAGTGAAAATGATAGAAGTCAGATGCCTTTCAATTGTTCCCAGCATTAGGGAGAATTCCTATTTTTCTCTACCAACAGTGAAGTCAGCCCAATAGTTTGCCATGGAATCCGCCTTGAATTGTTTAAATGTCTGCAAATTCATTAAGTAATTTTTCAATGTACTGACTTTGTGTTTTCTGAAACTATTTTGAGATTGATATCATCTTTGATTAAATAATTTGGTAAAAATTGTCATAGAAAGATGATAAGTTGAGCTATTTGAAAGAGTTTTTTCTCTTTTTTAAAAAACTCTTCTCTCATAAACTCTCCTGACCACAGATTCCCCTTTCCCTGCTCCTCTCAATCCCACTCCCTCCTCACTCCCCCAGATCCACTGCTCCTCCATTTCCCTTTAGAAAAGAGCTCCTACAGTCCTTCCTCCCCTTCTTACAGGGTTTTCCCTGAGCTCTGCCTAATGTTTGGATGTGAGTCTGCATCTGTTCCCATCAGCTACGGGAGGAAGCCTCTCTGATGAAGATTGGGCTAGGCATCAATCTATGAGTATAACAGAATATTATTAGGAATCATTTCATGACTTGTTTGCGTGTGTTTGTTTGTTCATTTGTTTGTCTGTCATGTTTAGTTTTACTCCAGATCTCTGGGAAGACCGTATTTCATTTCCTGACTAGCCAAGCAGTGTCAGTCATGGGCTCACTCTACTGTCTTTGATCTCAAGTCATACCTTACATTAGTTGATCACTCCAACAAGCTCTGAGCCACCATTGCCCCAGTACATCTTGCAGACAGGAAAGGTTTTGGGTAGAAGGTTTTGTATCTGGGTTGATGTCAGTCCCACCACTGGAAGACTGGATTGGTTAGCAAAGATGGCCAGTTTATGTTCTTTATCCTCCGTTACTAGTAGTCCTCACTAATGTCATACTCATAGGTTCCAGAAAGTTTCCAATGTGGACTAGTTGTTCACATAGCCCCTAAATATATCCCACTCCCATATCTCAGTAGTCTCTCTCTGGACTCTCCCCATCCCTTCCTCTAGTACTCCCAAGATGAGCCCTCCTGTTCTCATCTCTACTCTCCCCCAGTCCACCCACAAATCTATTATAGTTCCCCTTTCCAGTGAGATCTATATGTCTCCCTAAGAGGATTTCTTGTTACTTTCCTTTTCTCTGAGTGTCTAGACTATAGCATGATTATCATTAACAGCTAATATCCACTTATAAGTGAATGTATATCATGTTTGTTTTTCTGAGTTGCCTGGCTCAGGATGATTTTTTTCTAGTTGCTTTCATTTTCCTGAAAATTCCATGATATCATTTTTTTTTCTGACAGCCAAGTTATTCTCCATTGTGTAAATATGCCACATTTTCTTTATTTAGTCTTTGTTTGAGGGACATCTAAATTATTTCCAGTTGTCTACTGTAAATAAAGCTGCTATGGGCATAGTTGAGCTAATATCTTAGTGGTAGAATAGATGGTCTCTTGGGTCTATGCCCGAGAGTGGTATAACTTTGTCTTCAAGTAGATAGATTTTAAGTTTTCTGAGAAATCACCATATAGATTTTCATAGTAGTTGAACAAGTTTGCACTCCTACCAGCAATGGAAAAGTGTTTCACCTTGTTTCATAGCCTCAGCAGCATGAACTGTTACCTGGTTTTTGTTGTTGTTGTTGTTTTGTTTTTATCTTGACCATTCTGACAGATGTAAATTGAATATCAAAGTAGTTTTGATTTGCTTTTCCCTGATGACTAAGGATTCTGAACAATTGTTTAACTGTTTTAAACCATTTGATATTCCTGTTTAGATCTCTATCTCATTTTTAATTGTATTATTTGCTTTTCCAATGTCTAGGTTTTTTTTATTTGTTTATATAGCCCTTTGCCAGATTTGGTGAATTTTTTTTCCCATTCTGTAGGATGCTATTTTATCCTATTGATATCATTTAAAGTAAATCTTTTCAGTTTCATGAGGCCTTGTTTATTAATTGTGGAACTTGGGGCTGGTCCTATTGGTGTTCTGTTTAGGAAGTTTTCTTTTGTTCCAATGCATTCAAGGATATTCAGCATTTTCTCTTCCATCAGGTTCAGTGTGTCTTGTTTTATGTTGAGGTCTTTTCTAAATATGGACTAAACAAGTTTTGTGCAGGGTGAAAGATATGGATCTATTTCCATTCTTCTACATACAGGCATGCAAGTAGACCACCAACATTTGTTAAAGATGTTTTCTTCTTTCTGTCATATATTTCTGGTTTCTTTATCAAAAAGCAAGTGTTCATAAGTGTGTGGATTTATCTCTGGGTCTTCAATTTTATTCCATTGATCAATCTGTTTGTTTTTATGTCAATACCATATTATTTGGATTTTGTTACTACAACTTTTAGTACAGCTTGAAATCAGGAATGGCAATACCTCCAGAAGTTCCTGATTTTGTTTTGTTTTGCTTTTTTCCCATGGAAAATTGAGTATTGTGCTTTCCAAGTCTGTAAAAAATTGTACTGGAATTTTGATGGGCATTGCATTGACTCTGTAGATTGCTTTTTATAGAATGGCCATTTATACTATACTAATTCTACTGGTCCATGAGCATGGGAGGGCTTTCCATCTTCTTTTTTTTTTATTCTTTTTTTTTCTTTTTATTTATTTATTTATTTATTTATTTATTTATTTAAATTTCTTTTTTTTTTTTTGAACATGAAATGCTTTCTTATAGCATGTTTTACAAGGGGAGGGGGTAAGAGGGGCCAGGTGGTGGAAAAGTACAAAATCTTCTTGGCCTGTGCCTTGAAACATGTCATGGTCTATACGGTACACTGCCTTGAATTATGGTCTACCTGCTGTTCTTCAGAAGATATGGTACACTGCTTGAGTTATGGTCTCCCTGCTATTCTTAAGATGATATGGTACACTGCTTTGAGTCTATCTGCAGTTGCTAAGCAGGATCTTGCAGTTGTCAAGCTTCAGAGGACATTGTGCAGGTGGGGAAAGGTAGGGGGTGAAGTAAGGGCGAGGGTCCTGGCTTCTGGCATCTCCCCCTTCTCTGTTTAGTTAGAGAAGGCATCTTATGATCAATCCCAACTATGTGAATTTTGAATTTGGATGTCTAATTATGGGGGGTCTTAGACAAGTTCACAACCCCAAAACACTGATGTGAGACGAGTCACATCGATGGTCGAAGGTTTTAGGCTGTCGACGATGGGCAACGTCAAGGGACTCCGATGTGGGTGAAAGAAGGGTGAGAGCCCTGTCTTAGGCCTTGTAGGCTGCACCCACTCCCAGCACCACGCACTCCTTTTCGGCTGCATTGGGTGGGCCCCTGGGAAGTGGACCTACAATAATCCCTTCATTGGGCTAACTCACAGCCATCCTAGTCCCTTGTAAATGTTCAAGTTACCAACCATTTGTCAGTTTGGGGTGTAATATTGTCATAAAGGAAGGCTCCCCAATGTTAGCGGCCATATCAAGGGCGGCCTTGGTTTAGGAAAAAGCCAATTTTTGTTGTGGTGATCAAGAGGCCAAGCTCTCTAGCGAGAGAAACGAGGGCAAAGCCAGGCATACCAGGAACCCTTCTGGAGGGCGTGGAAGTCTAGCGGTCGACCGTAGGGGGAGGCAGGGGAGCTGGGAGCTGTGTCAGTCTCCTGCGGAGTCACTTCTGGATCCTCTTCAATTTTCAGCTGATGGTAATGAACTTCAACTGTCTTCTTGATGGCAGCATCAACCTGGTTCCGTGGATGACAGGTCGCAGGCGACGATCTCTGTCTCGCTCAATCTTGATGTCCTGCGCACATCCTCTCAATGAGAGTCCGTCAGAGGGGTCCGGGCCTCGAGCCCCACGTCTGGGTGCCACTTGACCCAACCGGCAGGCCCTAGTTATTCGTGGGGGCGAGGAGGACTGCAACCTGCTATTCTTCAGAAGATATGGTACACTGCTTGAGTTATGGTATCCCTGCTATTCTTCAGATGATATGGTACACTGCTTTGAGTCTATCTGCAGTTGTCAAGCAGGATCTTCCAGTTGCCAAGCTTCAGGGAACCTTGTGCAGGTGGGAAAACGTAGGGGGTGAGGGTAAGGGCGAGGATCCTGGCTTCTGGACCATCTGGATTAGTACTTCTAATAGCAGGCATCACGGGTGATTCATTTTTACCTGGAAAGAAAAAAGAAGGGGATTCTCAGGGAGATTTCTCTTCCCTGGATGTAAATTGTTATTCATCGTATTTATGGTTGGGCCTGGCTTTGTGAGAGTATCTATTTTTTTCATTAATATTTGTGGTAGCCGGTTAGTTGTGCCTTCTGTGGTATTGGACAGGCATATCAGTCTTCGGCTCCATAAGGGAACTGGGTCTGGGGCATTCCCTTTACGGGTATGAGGGTCCTTCCCCATATCTGTGGCAAAGTTTTGTTGGTCTTGGTGGTGCCCGAGGACACCAACATGGTCAGCAAGAGATTTGCCATGAACTTTCAGCTTTAGAGAGAGAAAAGTGAACAAGGCATGATGGAGAGTATTTCAGGGGGACTCCTTCTGAGGGGGTACCATTCCCCCTCTTTTGTTTTTAAAGCCAATTTTTCAGAGTTCTTGTAAAATCAGGGCAGAAGCGCCAACAGTTGCTCCTTCTACACTCAGAGAGTCATGAAGACCTTATTTAAGGATATATAAATCTATATTAATAATCTTTTGTCAAAGGACTTTTATAGCACCACTGACAATTAATCAGACTATATGATATATTGATTAGAAATAGCTTTTTCTACTTTTTGTGAGATTACCTCTCTTCTGTCAATTAACTGTTGAGGAAGTTAGGGTTTACCTAACTCTTGAGAATATTGAACAGAGATTTAAGTTCTTTTGTGGAGAGCTTAAAATAGAATCTTAGCCAATTTGCAACTCCTAGAAACTTTTGAAATTAATTTAAAATAAGTAAACTCCCTTTTTTAAAAAAAATCCTTTATCTGTGTGGGTTTTTTACTGGATAATATACGTATTTACCTTTCAATGTTATCTCCTTTCTCATTCTCCCCCAAGATCCCTTATCCCATACCCACTCCTCCTAATTTTTATGATGGTGTGCTCCAAACATCCTCCCAGTCCCGTCTCCCTGCTCTCGAATTCCCACACAGTAGGGGATTAAACTTTCGGGGACCTTGGCCCTCCACTTTCACTGAAGTCTAACAAGGTCACCCTCAATTCCCTATACAGGTGCGTGGGTCCCTCCCTTTGTGCTCTCTGGTTTAGACTTTGGGAGTTCTGGTTGAAACTTTTGATACTCCTTCTAGAAAGGACCAACGCATCCATACTTTGGTCTTCCTTCTTCTATGTGAGTTTTATGTGGTCTATATGTAGATTCTTAGACATTGTGAGCTTTTGGGCTAATATCCACTTATCAGTGAGTGCATACCATGTATGTTCTTTTGAGATTGGGTCATCTCACTCAAGATGATATTTTCCAACTCCATCCATTTGCCTAGGAATTTTGTGAACTGATTGGAGAAGGTACCATGAGGTGCTGAGAAAAAGGTATATTCTTTTGCTTTAGGGTGAAATGTTCTATAGATATCTATTAAGTCCATTTGGTTCATAACTTCTGTTAGTTTTACTGTATCTCTATTTAGTTTCTGTTTCCATGATTTATCCATTGCTGAGAGTGGGGTGTTGAAGTCTCCCACTATTATTATGTGAGGTGCAATGTGTGTTTTGAGCTTTAGTAAGGTTTCTTTTATGAAAGTCGACGCTCTTGTATTTGGCGCATAGATATTCAGAATTGAGAGTTCATGTTGGTTGACTTTTCCTTTGACAAGTATGAAATGCCCTTCTTTATCCTTTTTGATAGTTTTAAGTTGAAAGTCGATTTTATTCGATATTAGAATGGCTACTCCCGCTTGTTTCTTAGGTCCATTTGCTTGAAAAATTATTTTCCAACCTTTGACTCTAAGGTAGTGTCTGTCTTTGTCACTGAGGTTGGTTTTCTGTAAGCAGCAAAAAGCTGGGTCCTGTTTGTGTATCCAGTCCATTAGCCTATGCCTTTTTATTGGGGAATTGAGTCCATTGATGTTAAGAGATATTAAGGAGAGGGTGTTGTTGCTTTCTGTCATTTTTGCTAATAGTGGAGACATCGTTTGTGTGGTTATCTTCTTTTGGGTTTGATGGAAAAGGATTATTTTCTTGCTATTTCTAGGGTATGATTGCCCTCCTTGTATTGGAGCTTTCCTGCTATTATCCTTTGTAAAGCTGGATTTGTGGGAAGATACTGTGTAAATTCAGTTTTGTCATGCAATATCTTAGTTTCTCCGTCTATGGTAATTCAGAGTTTTGCTGGGTAAAGTAGCTTGGGCTGGCATTTACGTTCTCTTAGGGTTTGTATGATATTTGTCCAGGATCTTCTGGCTTTTATAGTATCTGGTGAGAAGTCAGGTGTAATTCTGATAGGTTTGCCTTTATATGTTATTTGGCCTTTTTCCCTAACTGCTTTTAAAATTCTTTCTTTGTTTTGTACATTTTGTGTCTTGATTATTATGTGACGGGAGTTATTTCTTTTTTGATCTAGTCTGTTTGGCGTTCTGTAGGCTTCTTGTGTGATTATGGGCATCTCATTCCTTAGGTTAGGGAAGTTTTCCTCAATAATTTTGTTGAAGATATTTACTGGCCCTTTAAGTTGGGAATCTTCACTCTCATCTACACCTATTATCCTTAGGTTTGGTCTTCTCATTTCGTCCTGGATTTCCTGGCTATTTTGAGATAACAACTTTTTGCATTTTGCATTTTCTTTGATAGTTGTGTCAATATTTTCTAAGGTATCTTCTGCACCTGAGATTCTTTCTTCTATCTCTTGTATTCTGTTGGTGATGCTTGTGTCTATGACTCCTGATTTCTTTCTTAGGTTTTCTATCTCCAGGATAGTCTCCCTTTGTGCTTTCTTTATTGTTTCCACTTCCATTTTTATGTCTTGAATGGTTTTGTTCAATTCCTTCATCTGTTTGTTTGTGTTTTCTTGTAATTCTTTAAAGGATTTTTTTGTTTCTTTAAGGACTTCATCCTGTTTTCCTGTGTTCTCCTCAAGTTTTTTGATAGTGTTATTTACTTCCTTCTTGTAGTCCTCTAGCATCATCATTAGAAGTGATTTTAGATCTGGTTCTTGTTTTCCTGGTGATATGGGGAGTTCAGGACTTTCTAATGTGGGAGAACTAGGTTCTGATACTGGCAAGTACCTTGGGTTGCTGGTGCTTGTGTTCTTGCGCTTGCCTTTCGCCATCTGGATCACCTTTGTGCTGTCAGTGCTGTCTCTGACTGGGGCCTGTTTTTCCTATTATCTAGGTTGTGTCAGAACTGTTTGGGATGGGTTTTGCTGCTTGAGTTAGAGCTGAGGCACAAGATGTGCTCGGTGCTCAGGTGTAAACCGGAAGGGGCCGGGGCTCCGGGTCAGGAGCGGATTCCTGGGTCTCAGTGAGTCCCAGTGGGTCCCAGTGGGTCCCAGTTGCTCCCTGATTGGGGGCGAGCACTGCCACCTCCTAGCCTAAGAAACTGCTTGGCACAGAGGTCCTGTGAGCCCCGCTTCCTCTGGATTCTACGAGATTGGGTGCAGAGCTGACTCTCGGGATCTGCTCTGGCACAGACCGGAAGGAACCCACGCTCCGGGCCTGGAGTGAACTCCTGGGTCCCAGTGGGTGGGTCCTAGCCGCTCCCTGTTTGGGGGCAAGCACTGCCACCTCCTAGCCCAAGACCCTGCTTGGCACAGAGGTCCTGCGAGCCCCGCTTCCTCTGGATTCTGCGAGATTGGGTGCAGAGCTGCCTCCTGGGATACGCAAGTGCTCGGGCCCAGACCGGATGGAGCACGCCCCGGGCCAAGTGCGAATTCCTGGGTCCCAGTGGGTCCCGGTTGCTCCCTGTTTGGGGTGAGTGCTGCTTTTTCCTTACCTGGGATGCTGCGTGAGTTCAAGCTTCTGGGAGTCCCTGTTTCTCTCGGTTTTCTCGGCTTTCCATCTTCTGATGTCTTCAATTTCTTTCTTCAGTGACTTCAAGTTTTTGTCATACAAGTCTTTCAATTGCCTGGTTAGGGTTACCCCAAAAACATTTTATATTATTTGTGAAGGATGTAGGTCCCCTAATTTCTTTCACCATCTATTTGTCATTTATATAAAGAAGATCTACATATTTGTGTTTTGGTGGGTTCTTTTTGTTTTGTTTTGTTTGTTCACTTTTCAGTTAAGCATGTATCCAGACACATTGCTGAAAACGTCTATCAGTTATAGGAGATCTCAGGTAGAATTTTTGTGGTCACTAATGTGTATTATGATACCATCTGCTAATAGTGAAACTTTGACTTCCTCCTTTCCAATTTGTATGCCCTTAATCTTATTCAGTTGTCTTATTGTTCTAGCTAGAATTTCACGTGCTATATTGAAAAGACATGAAAATAGTGAACAAAGTTTTAATATAACCCAACAAAAGAGCTAAGGGAAGGACTGAAGGAGCTGAAGGGGATTCCAACCCCATTGGAAGAGCAATATCAACTAACAAGACTACCCAGAGATCCTAGAGACTAAACCACCAATCAGAGTATACATGGATGTGTCCATGGTTCCATATACATATATAACAGAGGACGGTCTCATCTGACATTAATGGGCAGGGAGGCCCTTTGTCCTGTGGAGCCTTGATACCCCAATGTAAGGGGAAGCTAGAGCAGTGAGGCAGGAGTGGGTGTGGAGGTAGAGGAGTACCCTCATAGAGGCAAAGGGGTAACAGGGAAGGGGGATATCATGTGAAATGTAAAAAAATAAAATGTATAATAAAAATTTAGATGTTTTTATGACATTGATTTGGATCTATTATTTATTACATTCATTCCTTGAAAACTTCATACATGTATTTAATGCATTCTTATAACCCTCATTCATCTTTTGTCATCTCCTGCCAACAGCTTTCCTACAAACACCTTTCCTACATTTAGGGGTTTCTTTTTAATTTGTGATGAACTGAGGTTTCCAAAGACAATGGGTTTGTAACTAACCACTATAACTTGGTGGACTCACCTGGAATACATAGGTGATAACAATGACTCTCCCTCTCCCAGAATCTGCAGATAGACAACAGTTCAGCAGGAGGAGATAGTAGCCTATGCTTTCTCGCACATTGAAGACAGACTTCTGTCAGGCCAGTGTAGGTCAGCATAGCTGTTTAGAGTTAATAACTGAAATAGATATGCCATTCCCAAAGATAACATTTTGCAGCCCTTCTTTCTACTTCTTTCTCTTATGTTTTTGCGTTCCCTCTTTCTTGATATCTTATCCTCTGTGTCTTACAGAGGTAACATAAGTATTTTCTTCAGGAATGAGTCCTCAAGCTTCACTTATTCAGGGCTATGAGCACCCATGTGTCTCTGCAATTACTATCTATCATTACAAAAAAAGAGCTTGTATGATTGAGACTGAAATTAGGAAATGTGTGTGTATGTGTGTGTGTTTCTGATTTTGTGTGTGTGCATATGGGTCTCTGTGTGTGTTTATACATTTAGATGTCATTTAGAAAGACAGCTGTAATGAGTCTACACCTGAGATGAAAAAATTTAAGATTTTTATTGAGTTAACAGTTCTAGGCATATATAATCATCTGTGGAATAGAATAAGAATCCACCTAGAGTACTGTATTAAAACTTGTATCATCCAGGATGTATTGTAAGTATATTTACACTATTGATCTTTTTTGCCACATACTTATTCAAAATGTTATATAGTCATGTAATAATATAAGTAGAATACAGTTTATAACTTCATGTCTTCAAGTCAGTAGTTTATTTTGAACTGGAAAGATGTCTTTCTCTGTATTTTCCTTGATTAATTGCTCATTTGAATTTCAGTCCATCAATAATTGTGGAATTGAATCTCTTCATGTTCCATGAGGAGGGTAGGAAACTCATACAGTGAGCACAGAGCACAAACCTTACCCATTTCTACAATGTAACAATCTTTTCTGTAAGTCAGTAAGTGTTTGGTAGATCACTATAGACATCCATGATCTAGAAGTAAGACCTGTGCGACCCTCTTTCGAATGACCATGTTTTTCACTCCATAAACAATAGGGTTGAGAGCAGGAGGCAAGAGGAGGTAGATGGTTGACAGAAGAATGTGAGTGGAGGGAACAACATGGCCAAGACGGTGGCTAAAAAAAGAGAAAAAGGCAAGAATATAAAACTCTAGAAAAACAAAAATATGAGCTGTGCAGGTGTTAAAGGCTTTGAGCCGTGCCTCCTTTTGTTGAAGGCGAAAAACAGCCTGGAAAATCAGGGCATAAGATATGAGTATAAAAATCATGTCAAATCCCAGTATGCTAAACCCCACGAAGAGACCACATATCTTATTGACCTGCACATCATCTGCTGCAAGCTTCACCACAGCCATGTGTTCACAATAAGAATGGGCAATTTGAATGGACCGAAAATGGTGCAGTCTTTTTATTAGAAGAGGTAACAGGCCTACTAGTACTACTGCTCGAATTACCACCACCACTATCATCCGGCCTAGAATTGAAGGTGTAAGGATAGATGTGTGTCTCAGAGGATCACAGATAGCAATGTAGCGATCAAAAGCCATTGCCAATAGAATGCCAGACTCCATACCCTGCAAGGTATGGATGAAAAACAGTTGGACTAGGCAGGCATCAAAGGCCATTGAATATGCCCTGAACCAAAATATGGCCAACATTTTGGGGGCAATGGCTACACAAAGTCCTATGTCTGTAGTTGCCAGCACAGCCAGGAAGATGTACATGGGCTGATGTAAGCTACGCTCAGCTGGGATGATGATTAATAAAACAATATTTCCCAAAAGAGCCACCAGACACACTGTAAAGAATGGAAATCCAATCCAAAATTGCACATGCTCTAGTCCAGGAATTCCAATCAATATTACAGTTCCAGGGTTCAGATATGTTATGTTGTTCGGGTTCATGGACCTCAGCATTCTGTCTTCTCACCCTTGAGCATGACACCTGAAATAAATAATGTAGGAGAGAGGGGAAAATATCTAAATCTTTAATTGAGCTCATTCTCTGTCAGAGTAGTATTCAACATCAGTGTATTTTTAGCAAAGACTGGGATCTCCAGTAGCTCTTTGTTCAGTTTGTCATGAAAGTTCTATGATGCTTGTCATGGTAGCAGAGACAAGGGCTCACTGTTATCTGTTTTCAAGGGAGATTTTGGAGGGATTTTTAATCATCTTAAAATTAATCTATATTTCAAGATTTTAAACTGTTACATTGCTTTTGTTTGTGGAGGTTTTGATGATAAAATGCAATGGTAAAATAAAATGTTCTTTTAAAGAATCAGAATTTTATTGTTCTTCAGTAGAACATTGGACAGTGAATCAAACATGTTTACTGAGCCAGTTTTAAGAAAAGTGGAAAAATAGTCAGGTCTTACGGATAATAAAGACCATGTTTCTTTCTTGAAACAACTCAATCTCACAGTGTCTGTATGTAGACTTTGAGTAACCATTGGCAATTTCAGTTGCATCTTCTGAATTGGCTGTGGATGATTTTGCTTTTCCCCAATATTAGGTTAGACAACCTGTTATAGACAAGAGGCAGTCTCCAAAAGAATCTAGTACGGGAAAGTATGTAGGATGGAAGCACTCTCAGCAAATCTTGCCTGTTTTAAAAGTGAAGGTATCTTCTAAACCTCAGGAAGATATCACAGGCAGTTCCTCCAACTAGAGCTGATATCTAATTCTCTACTGTAAAATGTCTAATTTTTAAAAACCTAAATATGGATCACCTATAATCAGAGTCTTGATATATAACACATATATTGCCACATATATGTTACAGATTTGACTGTCAAAATATATAAATATTATTGAAATTTTCCATTTTGCCCAATGAAAGTTATCCACCAACACAGACCTTAGGTGGTTCACTCCAGCAAAGTGCTTGGGTGTTAGTGTGGACTTTGGTACTGAATAATCTAGTCTCAGATCCTAGTGGAGGTACTGCAGCCCAAAGCTCTCTAAAGGAAAGCATGAATCACAAGATTCAGGTTTGTGTGTACAACAATCAGAAGTTCAAAGGTATTTTTTATTCTGACTTATGACATCTCTCTAGAAGTAGATCAGTGTTTCTCACCTGATATTTCTTCAGAAGAACCTGGAAGCAGAAACTTAGAGCTGCTGTGGATTTCTGAAGCTCTCTCGTCTTGAGTACTTGAGGAACAAGGTGTGCCTTTTTGCCAAGCTACATTCAGCTTCTGTGTTAGCTCCAAGAGATGTCATTTGAATGAGCCCAAGACATTGCTGTTCACACAGGGCTTCAGAAGGCTTCTAGCTGGCATAAGTTTTCTCACTGGGGCCATAAAAATGTGCTTGGCTGCTGTGAAAATATAAGTTTTACTTCAAAGCTTTTATATATGATATGCTGGGCAAACTGATATTTTACTGCATTGTTTTTAGATATCAGTGAAGATTTATTAGAACACAGTAGCTAAATAATAAAACTGTATGTTAATGTATATGAATATTAGGAAAATATTTTTCTGGCTGTAAAGTTTTATGGAAAATTTTGTGAACATTTGATAATTACATTTGAATCAAATGGATAAAACCATAAAATATGGACTCAAAACATAATTTAAAATAAAATGTTTCTTGAAAATCTTTGAATATAATGCACATTTATTTTGGTGGGGAGGAGATCTAATTATTTAGCAAATTCTTTTTCTCTCTTTTATCATGATTTTGTTAATCAGTGTATTTAAAAAAAACATTTAGAATTTTTCTTCAATCCTCTCATATATATACACTGACCCCAATATCTTCCATATAGGATTTATTTTCATATATTCACATAAGGGTCCTCATAAGAGAAGAAATTATAAAATTTCACTGGGTAACTGTGTTGCTTATTTCCTGCATGACACTTAAGTGGACTCTATCATTTAAGCATAGACTTCATTTTTACCTTATGAATGAAAATAATCTGGAGCTTCTGATTCTTTCTACTCAGTATCACTAGTGAATGGACTATGGTCCAAACAGTCATAAGTATCTGTTTTGTAAACTAACGTTCGTGAAAAGCATTTTTCCTCTGTTGTTTTCATTTGATAATTGGGGAAATTATGGTGGGAAAAATGCTGAAAGAACTCCATACTGATTTTGACACATATGACTTCATGTCCCAGAAATTACTGAAGCCTCTTTGATCATTTGATAATTGCCTAACAGTATAAAGGCAGAAATAAATTCTACTTCTCTCACTGTATGAAAGCACCTTTATTAGATTATGTTTTCAATACATGTTTTAACAAAGTCTTGATATTAATCAGTACTGTGATCTGGCTACCAGCACCTGATGTCCATTTTTCTACTTTTAAAATTGATTAATTCTATTTTCCAGTTTTAACACTGATTAACTAAAGATATCAACCCTAATTGTCATACATTTAAATAATCTTCTGATGAATCAGTACTTGGAACAACTCACACTAAATATATGAAAGTCTATGAAAAAACTAGCATGTTATTCTAAACTGTAACAGTCACTGGAATACTAAAGAATAAAATAAGAAGAACCAAAGGGAAATGAGAGTTTCTTTATGATAGAGAGGAAGAAAAATCAAGACAAAAGAGGAGGAGGAGGAGGAGGAGGAGGAGGAGGAGGGGTAGGAGGAGGAAGAGGAGGAGAACGAGGATGAAGAGGAAGAAAAGAGTAGAAGTAGGGGCAGGAGACAAAAAGATGTTTGTCACAGACACTTTCAAGAGCAGCTGTCATGTGTTATGGTGGAAATGACAAGGAATATCTAACTAGTTTGCTACCCAAGTTAGCTATTTGTTTGTTTGTTTGTTTGTTTGTTTGATTGATTGATTGATTTCCATTCACTATATCTGAAAGTTCAAATTTCTTAAATCAAGTAATTCTTACTATTTTTTGAGGGTTTTAGAACCATGTAGAAACTTGATGGAGGGTTAGCATGTACCTTGGTTTCCTAAAACTCTATTCCTACAAGAGAGAATAGATTCTCAACTTGATGAACCTTAGAACTCTGAAATAACAGAGTAACAAACATGCAATCAATGTCTACTGAAAGAAAACAGAGTGATAACTAATGGTATTCCAAAGAGGTAGGAAGAGAAATGGAAGCTGGGATGGTCTTTGCCCTGAGAGAAGCATTTCCTAGGCAGAAAGATCAGACCCTGAACCTCAAAAGCACATTCTTACTCTGTCTTTATCATATTTCCTTCATTAGTCAAACACATGTCAAGCTTTCTCAAAGATAATTAGCAGGTTATCCTGAAATATTCCTTTTTCATTTAAAAAAATTATAGAGTTATAGAGTTCATTGCAATTGAGTATAGACAAGAAAACTGGTTTATGACATAAACTAATTGGAAACTATAAGTAAAATAGAGTATTATATAATTATCCTTAAAAACATACTGAAAGTGTACTATTCCTAACTGTATAAATGTAATATCCTTAGTCTGTATACTGTTAGTTTTATCAAATTAAAAGGGAAAATATGGAAGTATGTATGGCTGGGTTTATAGGAAGGAAAGGGAAGGGAGACATTATGTAATTACATCATAATTTAAAAAATAAAAGAATTAAAGGTTCATGAAATCAAGTTATTCTTGTTTTTTTGAAAAAAAATTATAAAAGCAAATAAACCAGGAAAAGCAACTGAATAGAGTACTCATAAAGCTTTTATTACATCTTTACAAAAATAAACTCCCATCATTCCCACTTGAAAATCTGTAGAGAGAGAAAAACATACCTGGTAAGGCTGAAGCCTTGACTGACTTAGGCTGGGTATATTCACAGAAAGTATCAACACATTTAGATGTTGCTAGAATAGCCACTGCACTTCCCACTACAGCATGAGCTAAGAAGATCCTTTTTAATCTAACTTCCCAAGAGGGTTGTCATCCTTATGTATCATACCTTCATTTACCTTAAGCATCAGGACACACACTTTCAACCTCACTTATATTTTAAACTTAAAGTATTTTCATTAGTATAAAGATAGGAACTATATACTCTTGCATCATAGGATGGGGATTCTGACAAGTGCAATAGCAAGGTCAAGTAAACATGAGCTTCAGAGATTTCTTAATATGTACCTATCAAGGCTAAGAATCTTTTGCAACCTGTGTCACCTGCCAAGTCCTTGAGCTAAAGTAGATGAGTAACAATTATTCTTGTGAATGAACAAGTGCCTATCAACTGCAGTCAACTATTCAATGAATGTCGATTTTGTGATTTCCACTCCTATATATGTGTTTGTGTGAATTTGTGTTATACAAAGGTAAACAAATCCTTGAAAATACCAAGAAAGAATTAAATTACTAGATGAAACCATAGTCCATTGTTTTACTTTTAAATACACTGAAAATCTACTTCAGGAATATGTTGGAATATGTCATTCAAAGTTCCCACTATTGAAACATCAGAAAACTTGTCATCGCATATTTTTAGGATACCAGGTTTTGCTTTTTGGTTTGTTTGTTTGTTTTTATGTGCCTCTGCTCTTACAATGGCTATTTTTTATCTTTTAACCACACACAGGATAATACATGATAACCCCAAATACAAGTTCACCATGTTATCCTTAAAAGAGTCTAAAATGTCTTTTTTTCCGCTTTCACTTATAAATGCACACTTAGAGGCAAATGAGCCAATTCTCTGAACTGTTAGACAGATTCAAATAAAGCCTATTATTACCAATACATCTTCTTTTCTGTTGGGTCATCTGGTGAGTTGGCTGGTTTCTTGACACAGTCTCAAGTTATCCAAGGTGGCTTCTAATTTGCCATGTAACTGAAAAGATCTTGACTTCATGATCCTTGTCCTTTCTCCTTTCAAGTGCTAGAGCATTCAAGGTCAGTCGCCATGCCTGAATCTAGTGCATCTTTCTTCATTAGTCTAACAGTCCTTGTAATAACTTTATATGAATACTTAGCACACAGTTCCCTCCTTAATATGGTTTGTCACTAAGTGACACACACACACACACACACACACACAGGTTCACTAGGGATCTTACTAATTCCCAAGGTAGAGAGTTCCAGAAGTCATTAACCATCATCATTCAGCATGAATAATTGGCAGATATGGAAAATGCTGAGATTAAGAAGTCATTCATTTGTCCTATGATACCAGTGACACACTGGCTACAAAAAAATTAAAATCTACCTTTATCTGTCAAGTTCCCAGGAAATACCATCATGCTGATGCTATACCATTTGAACAAACATTTCACAATGTATTTTCTCAGAAATTTACAGAATGTGACTTATTCTTATTTCCTGATGCTCTCAACCCTGGGGGATCATCACTGATGGATTTGTGTTCAATATTTCAACATTCTGATATTTATCCAGCATCACAATCATTAGTGAAGGCTCAAGATACACACAAAATAAATTCTGTTTGTAGAGAAGTAAACAAATTTTCTTTAAGTACTGAAATTTTTCATCTTTTTAAAAAATCCATTCTTCTCTCATACAATGCCTCCTGACCACAGTTTTCCCTCCCATCACTCTTTCCAGCTCCCTTCACACTTTTCATCTTCTCCAGATCCAGTTCTCTTCTGTTTTCCTTCAGAAAAGAGCTGGCTTCTCAGGGACATCAAACAAACAGGGCACAACAAGATACAATAAGGATAGGCACAAACCTCCATTCATGGGGCAGCAAGGTAACTCAGTAAGAGAAAAAGAATCTCAAGAGCAGACAAAAGAGTCAGTGACACCCTCACTTCCACTGTTAGGAGTCACACATAGACACAAAGCTACAAAAGCATGAAGTATAGGGAACTAGTACAGACTAATGCAGGCTGTCACTTCAGGCTCAGTGAGCCCATGGGAACCCTGCTTAGTTGATTCTGTGAGCTATGTTCTCCTGGTGTCCTTGCAAGTATAAAATATATGTTACTCATTTTTATTTTTGTCACATATTTATTCCAAATGTTTATTGTCATATAATATATGTAGAATACAGTTTATAATTTCATTTCTTCATATCAGTGGCTTATTTTGAGCTGGAGAGATGTTTTGGTTTCTCTAAATTTTTATCTATTAGTTGCTTTATTGAAATTCAATTCATTTACTTTTAATTATCTATTTATTTTTAATTTATTTTAAGAATACGAGCATCTTTTCTTCATATATAAATTTTAAACAAGTATATGCATCCTGCCTACAGAGATGAGAAGAAAGTGTCAGACTCCCTGAACCTGAAGTTACAGGTGATTGTGAACCATGGTTTGTAAGATAGAAACCAAACTCAGGAATCTTGCAAGAGTAACAAGTGCTCATAATCACTGATACATCTCTCAATTCCCTTAAGTTTAAACAAATGATTTACACACACATATTCACATACAAACTGAGGTACACAACCACAAAATCCAATAAATAATAAATATGCTAGCTACGAAGCCACATAGTATCAAGGTTATACTGGAACAAAGTGCAAAAAGTACTTACTGCCTGATGCCAATGAATGAATTAGAAGTATATAAGAAATTATTTAGAATAAAAAACCTCAGTAAGTTATTATTAGCATAGTTATCACATTGAAGTCTGATTTCATTACATTTTAATTTACTTATTATTTTCTTAAATTACACAAGGAAAATACACAATAAGAATGATACAAGATAAGCAATAAGTAAAATGAACCCATGTATGAAATTATCATACCTAATATGAGTTAGAGCAATAAGTAAATAACTAATTCTTTTTAAAAAAAAAGCTACATGTACTACAAAATAAATTTATTCAAACACAGGAAGATATGAGATATATACTAGAAATCAAATATAACAGAGATAGAGACATGATATCAGTCTTAGTCTGTATAATTTTTATTTCAGTGTATCTATAATTGTGGAATTGAATCCCTTCGTGTCCCATGAAGAGGAGCTGAAACCCTATAACGAGCATAGAGCACAAGCCTTTGCCATTTCTACAAGGAACTTACTGCTTTTTGTGTAAGGCAGTAAGTGTCTGGCAGATCACTACTGATATCCATGATTCAGAAGAAAGATCTGTGCGACCCTTTTTCGAATGACCATGTTTTTCACTCCATAAACAATAGGGTTGAGAGCAGGAGGCAAGAGGAGATAGATAGTTGACAGAAGAATGTGAGTGGAGGGAACAACGTGACCAAAACGGTGGCTAAAAAAGGAAAAAAAGGCAAGAATATAAAACTCTAGGAAAACAAAAATATGAGCTGTGCAGGTGTTAAAGGCTTTGAGCCGTGCCTCCTTTTGTTGGAGATGAAAAACAGCCTGGAAAATCAGGGCATAAGATATGAGTATAAAAATCATGTCAAATCCCAGTATGCTAAACCCCACGAAGAGACCACATATCTTATTGACCTGCACATCATCTGCTGCAAGCTTCACCACAGCCATGTGTTCACAGTAAGAATGGGCAATTTGAATGGACCGAAAATGGTGCAGTCTTTTTATTAGAAGAGGTAACAGGCCTACTAGTACTACTGCTCGAATTACCACCACCACTATCATCCGGCCTAGAATTGAAGGTGTAAGGATAGATGTGTGTCTCAGAGGATCACAGATAGCAATGTAGCGATCAAAAGCCATTGCCAATAGAATGCCAGACTCCATGCACTGCAAAGTATGGATGAAGAACAGTTGGGCTAGGCAGGCATCAAAGGCCATTGAATATGCCCTGAACCAAAATATGGCCAACATTTTGGGGGCAATGGCTACACAAAGTCCTATGTCTGTAGCTGCCAGCACAGCCAGGAAGATGTACATGGGCTGATGTAAGCTACGCTCAGCTGGGATGATGATTAATAAAACAATATTTCCCAAAAGAGCCACCAGACACACTGTAAAGAATGGAAATCCAATCCAAAATTGCACATGCTCTAGTCCAGGAATTCCAATCAATATTACAGTTCCAGGGTTCAGATATGTTATGTTGTTTGGGTTCATGGACCTCAGCATTCTGTCTTCTTGCCCCTGAGCATGACACTTGAAAAAATGAATGGTTGAGGAAGATGAAAATATGTGTCTTTATTTGAGCTCATTCTCATTCAGAGTAGTATTCAACCTCAGTGTACTTTTAACAATGATCAGATTGTCCAGTAGCTCTTTGTTCAGTTTGTCATGAAAGGTCTATATGCTTGCCATGGTACCAGAGGGAGATGCTCACTTGAAGCCTTCTATAATGCTGTGAAAGAGGCAAAATTTCAATTGTCAGGATTTCAGACCTTTTTTGTACATGCAAATAAACCAATGAGAGAGCACTGTTTGACCTAGTTCTGACCATCTCACTTGTTTTCTTGAAAGTTCCCATTAACTATATTTCCTTTGTTCTAGAAACCAACCCATGTTCAGCAAACTGAGAAATTATTTTGAGTTTGAATTCTTAGAAGAAACCTCCAGTTATCTGACTCATGACCCCATGAGAGCATTATTTATGAGTTAATCTGCCCCTAGTACAATATTATTCTGTTAACTACTATCTATTCCCAAGGGGAATTTTGGACAGATTTTTAATCATCTCAAAATTAGTCTTCATATCAACATACTGAACAGTTTGTGGCTTCTCTAAGTAGTGGTTGTGATTATAAGAGAATGGTAAAATACAATGTCCCTTTAATGGACCAGATTTTTATTCTTCTTCGGGAGAACATTAGAAAGTGAATCAAACATGTTTTATTGACCCAGTTTCAATGAAAGTAAAAAAATAAAATAAAATAAAATCAGGCCTCATCGAGAAAAAAGACCAGTTTTGTTTTTTTTTTTTTTGTCAATCAATTCAAATTCACAGTATCTACATGTAGACTTTGAGAGCCCATTGGGTAGGGTATTTCAGTGGCATTTGGTGAATTGGCTGTGGATGATTTTACTTTTCCCCAATATTATGTTAGATTACCTATTGTAGACAAGAGGAAGTCTACTTGAGAATCTTTAAGATAAGTTGTGCAGGATGGAAGCACTGTGTCTGAGCACGTTGTACCTGTTTTAAAAGTGGCAGTTCTGCTAAACCTCAGGAAGATTCCCCAGGTAGCTCCTCCAGCTATGGCTGATATCTAATTCTCTACTGCAAAAATGCTTAATTTTTTTAAGAACCTAAATATGGATCACCCATGATCAGAGATGTGTGTATAAAACATGAATTGTTACATGTATGTTATAGTTTTGACTGTCTAGAATATCTGGATATTTTTGAAATTTCCCCATTTCCTAATGAAAGGTACACACCAGCACAGACTTTAGGTGGTTCACACCAGTAAAGTGCTTGGGGGGTTAGTGTGGAATTTGGTTTTGAAGAAACTAGTCTCAGGTCTGAGTGCAGGTACTGTAGCCCACAGCTCTCTAAAAGAAAGCAGAAAGCACAAAACTCAGGTCAGTGTGTACAACACTTGCAAGATCGTAGATATTTTTATTCTGTTTTATGATGTTTCCCTTGGGGGAGATAAGCATTATTTCTCACCTGCAAGTTTTTCTGTAGAAACTGGAAGCAGGAACTTAGAGCTGCTGTGGACTTCTGAGGCTCTGGTGTTTTGTATGCTTGGGGAACCAGTCGTTCCTTCTTGCCCAGCTACATTCAGCCCTTGGGTTAGCTCTCAGGTATATCAGGTGTGTGGACCCAAGACATTCCTGTTGACCTCAGAGCTTCCACAGCCTTCTAGCTGGCAGAAGGTTTTGTTTTGTTTTGTTTTTGTTTTTGCTTTTTTGACAGAAGTCACAAAACATGTGCCTGTCTTCTGTGGAAGCATGAGAAGCTTTGACTTCAATTATTTTTATCATATTGTAAGCTGTTCAAGCTGCTTATTTACATCATTCTTTTAACGACTAGAGCATGTTTATTAGAACACAGCAGATTATGATGAAACTGTTCTAAATGTACATGAACATTATGAAAACATTTTGCTGATTCTAAAGTTTTAATGGGAAATTTTTGTGATAATTTTAGAATTATATTTGTTTGACTCAAGTGGAAAAAAGAATAAAAATATGGCCTCAAAACAAGTAATTTATGTAAAAAGAAAGTTTTCTTGAAAAATCTTTGAATATAATGCATATTCATTTTTTTTGTGAGAGGAATCCAATTATTTAGCAAATCCTTTTCCTCCTTTTAATCATGGTTTTAAATCTGTCTATTTAAAAATATTTAGAATTTTTCTTCAGATATCTCATATATAAACACTGACCCCAATATCTACCATAGATGATTTATTTTCATCTGCTCATATCAGATCCTCATAAGAGAAAAATATGAAATGTCAGTGGATTACTCTCCCTTTTCTTCCCTGCATGACATTTATGTGGACTCTATCATTTAGGCATAGACTTCACTTTTACATTGTGAGCATTTATGGGACAGTGAAAATAATATGAAGCACAAATCCTTTCCTAAACAAGAGATGGAAGAACACTGAGCTCCTGATTATTTTTACTCAGTAACAACACTAGTGAGTGGACTATGGTCAAGCTTCTTCAGAGACAATTAACAGGTTATCCTGAAATACTCCTTTTTCATTTTAAAAATATTATACAGTTGTAGAGGTCATTGCAATTGAGTACAAACCAGAAAGCTGGTTTAGGTCTAGCTATTTTGAAGTCTACAAGTAAAATAATATATTTTGTAATTATCCATAAAAACATAATCAAAAAATGCATTACTCCTAAATACTCAAAATCAATCTCCTTAGTCTGTTTACTGTTAATTTTATCAATTTAAAAGGGAAAATGTGGGGGAGTACACAAGTAGGCTTAGAGGAAAGAAATGGAAGGGAGAAATTAAATAATCATATCATATACTCAAAAATTTTTACAAACCAAAGACACATGAATCCAATAAATTTAAAATACGCTTGTTTTATGAAAAAAATAAAAGCAAACAGGAAAAGCAATTGAATCAAGTAGTCTTAAAACATTTTATCATATTTCTACTAAAATGAACACCTGTCATTCCCACTTGAAAATCTGTAGAGAAAGACATACCTGGTAAGGCTGAAGCCTGGCTGCCTTAGGCTGGTTGTATTCCCACAAAGTTTCAACACATTTAGATGTTGCTAAAAGACCCACAGCACCTTCCACTGCAGCATGAGCCAAGAAAATCCTTTTATACATAACTCCCCAAGAGGGTTGTCATCCTCATAAATCATACCTTCATCACCTTAAGCAGATTACCATCGAGACATACACTTTCAGTTCACCTCTATACTCCTGCATCATAGCATGGGGATTCTGACCACTGCAATAGCAAGGTCAAGTAAACACGAGCAATAGAGATTTCTTAATGAATAGCTATGAGAGCTCAATATTTTTTCTACCCTATGCCATCTGCCAAGACTTTGAGCTAAAGCAGATGTGTAGCAACTGATTTTATAAATGTACAAGTGCTGCCTACCATCAACTGCAATCAACTACTTAATGAATGCCAATTCTGTTCAGCAACATTTTCCAGTGATTTTCATAGTATGTGTGTGTGTGTGTGTGTGTGTGTGTGTCTGTGTGTGTCTCTGTGTGTGTGTGAATTCATGGGTTATACATGGGTAATCAAATCCTTGTAAATGCTGAGAAAGAATTAAACTACTAGAATAAACCACATCCCATAATTTTACTTTTAAATATGATTAAAATCTAATTCTTCAGGTTTTTTTTCCGAAGTTCCCACTATTAGAACATCAGAAAATTTGTCATTCCATTTTTTAAGGTCACCAGATTTTTATTATGCTATTGTTTTGCCCTGCTCTTACTGTGGCTATTTTTAAATCCTTTCAACCACACAGAGCATAATACATGATACTGAAAATACAATGTTATCCAAAGGAAGAGCCTAAACTGATTTTTTTGTCAACTCACACTCAGAGATAAATGAGCTACCTCTATCAACTGTTAGGTTAAAATCAAATGAAGCATATTATAATCAATACACCTTTTTTTCTGTTGGGTCATCTGGTGAGTTGGTTGGTTTCCTGAGACACAGTCTCAAGTTATCCAGGGTGGCTCTAATTAACAACCCTAGACTCATGGTCCTTCTCTTTCCTCCTTTCAGGTGCTTGAGTAGTCAATGTTAGCCACTGTGCCTGAATCTAGGCATCTTTCTCCAGGACACTCAATGTCCTTGAAATAGCTTTATTTTAATTCTTTGCACATAGTTCCCTTTTTACTTAATATTGTTTATTTCTAAGTGACACATATATATGGTTTCATTAGGGATCTTACTAAGTCCCAAGGTAGAAAGCGCCATATATGATTAATGATTATGCACTTATGCAATTATGCCAATAATTAGCAGACAATTAAAATGTTTTTATTTTTCTATCTACTGATAAGTTCCAAACAAATTAATGATATCTACATTATTTCCCAATAATTCTATTTTTTTTTTTTTGGTATTTAGTCATGACAAACAAGAGTGCAATTCTGTAGTAAGATAAATGTGTTAACTTCACAACAGCTCTTATACAATAGTACTACAGTAATACTAACCAAAATGCTCATGTGAGTGTAACAAGCTTGATCTAATATAAGATTTGTACCCTACTAGGGACCATCACTCAAAATATGATGTTGAAAGTTCCTAGCACCCAGAAAGTCCTTATTTCCTATTCTATCTCATTCTCTCTCTGCCATGAATCTGTAATAGTTTGCACTTCATTGAGCTTTGCCAACAATATATTTTGTCTTAGATTTCATTTGGATCTTAAAACAAAGTTTAGTGTTACTTGAATTTAAAATAGAAGTACTGCATTTACAAACAATTGGTATGACCTTTGTGTATTTAATATATTTATTTGATACTCTAATTATAACTTATGGTGCTGTGCATGTGAATATGCACGTGCATACACACACACACACACACACAGAGAGACAGACATAATTTAAATACTATTTCGTCTAGGCCTCCTCTTTTCTGAAGAGAAAGGGAGGAGAAGTGGATGGGGAGGGAAGGTGGAGGGGAAGAACTGAGAAAAGAGGAGAAGGGGAAACCATGGTCAAATATAAAGTAAATGAATCGATTAATGAAAACAGACAAAGTTTTCCTCAAAATATTATTCCTTCTATACATAATAAACAAACATTAAAATATTTGGCATATTAATAAAGGGTCTGCTCAGTCATCATTTGTTGTGGTAAATCTCCAACCCAAATAAGACCAGTCAAGGAAAACACAACTCAATAACTATGGATATAAACTGCATGCCTAGACTGGGCAGATTTACCATCACACTACTCTATTCCCCAGCTATGAGATCCCTTATAACTTTCGATTTTTCCAGGCCAAGTGCTTCTCCTCCTCCTGATCCTCCGTTGACATCCTCCTCCTTCGACTTCCTCTTCTTTCGACTTCCTCTTCCTCTCTCCTCCCCTTAGCCTTTTTCTCCACCTCCCCTTCTACTGCCCAATCACTTGGCTCTAGCCTTTATTTTACAAATTTAATTGGACAGAAGGTTCACAAGAAGTCACCTGTGTACAGACTCACTCCTCCTCTGTAGCCCCTCCCAGGAAAGTGGAACTAGCATCAAAATACAAGGCTGGGGCTATCCACAAGAATCATTTGCTATTAATTATGGGAAACACTGTAAGAAAGGTGATGTGTAAATTTTAAAAGATAGAAGCTGGAGAGATGGCTATGTGGTTAAGAGCACTAGTTGCTCTTACACAGCACCTGGATTCAATTTCCAGCACCCATATGGTGTCTCAACCATCTTTAACCTCAGTTCTAGGTTATCCAACAAGCATGCATAAGGTTTACATACATGCATGTATATACATATATATATCACTATCAATCAATATATACATTTACATGTACATACATATGTATATTTGTGAGTCATGGTCTAAGGAGCCCAAGCTGACTTGAACTCTCTCTGGAATGCAAGAAGGACTTGAATTTGTGTTTTTCCCTGCCTCAGTTTCCTGAGTATGTAGGAACACAAGTCTGTGCATCTACTACTCAGATATCTGAACCCACATGACAGATATCATGATTTACTCCAATTAAGAAATACTTAAAAATACATGAAATCGTCACTGAAAAAATTAGGTTGTATTTAGAGGGAAAAGATAAACAATGCACTTTATTTGCAATGAATTCTTAGTCAACATTGTATTGAAGTTATAAGTGAAACAGGAAGGAAAGAAAATCAAGGAATATTTCATAATATTATTAAAAATTCTGAAATTAAAATAAGATGATAATTCCACAAGTTTGTTCCCAAAGGAAATGTGAAGAACGCTGATTCTCATGTGCTCCTCATCCAGTTGAAGTAGTTTGCCCATCTCCTTCCTGTTCTCTGAAGTTTTTAAATGAGAAACTGGTAATCAGACTGGGCCTTATGATTTTCAAACATTTACTAAAATGGCCTTTTGATAATTTTTTTGGTTATACACCAAAATAAATTGGTTTAATTTAAAATTCAAAAACATTTGCTTGCATTTGTGAGATAAATACTACTTAAAATATAAGGGCATGTTAACTTCAAATTCATAAACTTAATCATTTTAAAAGATGAGTTTATGAAAGGCTTTACTGTCTTGTTTTATTTTCATATGAAACTTGTTTCTAATTTTAATATTATAGTAACATCTAAAGCAGAAATTGGATGGAATCAAAGATAGATATAAGGATTAAAAATCTTAAAGGCTTCAATAACTATGTACAATTAAAGAGAATCAGATAAATAATAGTAATACTGGAAGAGAAATGGGTACTTAAAGTATATGGCTCAAAAATATTGACTCATGGGTCATTTTTTTAAGATATGTGTGGCATCAAAATTTTTCTTTTTATAGTCCTATACAGTTTCTGCTACTGACATAGTAAACATAATTTTCTACATATTAGAAAATGCTTTCCTACCTTTTCTTGATTTCATTCCTCTATGTTTTCTAGCTCTCACTAAAAAACAAAGGTTGAGGCCTATGTCATGAGACGGAGTCATGCATAACCCTGCCTAGATGACCAGAAACCAGAGGCTGGACAGCCCAAAGACACAAGGGAAGGATTGCAGGAGCTAGAGAGGTCAAGGACGACATGAGAAAATAGCCACAGAATCAACTAAGCAGGGCTCATAGGGGACCATAAGCCTGAAGTGACAATCACAGACCCTGTATGAGTCTTATCTAGGTCCTCTGCATATATGTTATGATTGTTAGCTTGGTATTCTTGTGACACTCCTAACAGTGGGCATGGGAGATGTCTTTGACTCTTTTGCTTGCTCTTGAGACCCTTTTCTACCTCCTGGGTTGCCTTGCTCGAGGCTTGATATGAGAGTTCCTGCCTACTCTAATTATAAATTATTATGCCATGTTTAGTTGTTATCCCTGAGAGACCTGCTTGCTTTCTCTTTCTTTCTTTCTTTCTTTCTTTCTTTCTTTCTTTCTTTCTTTCTTTCTTTCTTTCTTTCTTTTTTGTTTTTTTATAAAAGGGAAATGGAAGAGGAGGAGGAGATCTGATGAAGGGAGACTGGGAAGAGTCAGAAGAGGAGAAACTGGGGTGAGAATAAAAAGGAAAAAAGGCAAGAAACTTTTAAAGTCAAAGTAGATATCTTGTAAAAGAATCATTGACTGATGGGTCTGTGGTAATGGCTGAAGCACAGGAGTGCCCCTTGATTGAGTTGTCTGTTAGAGAACACTGAGAAATACAAATGCTGAAGAACAGTCTGACAGCATTTATTAACCTCTGATAATTGATCTACTCTTTCTTTACAAATATTTTTATGACTCCCTCCCTAATTTGTTTTGTCCTCACTCCATAAATGACTGGATTTAAACACGGAGGGACAACCACATAGAGATTGGCCAAGAGGATGTGAATGTAACGAGGAATATTTCTACCAAACCTATGAGTCATAAAAGAGAAAAATGCTGGTGTATAAAAGGCTAAGATGACACAGACATGGGAACCACATGTGCTAAGGGCTTTGTGTCTGGCATCCCTGGAAGGAAGGCAGAAAACAGCCTGTAGGATCCAAGCATAGGAGAGAGCAATGAGAATTAAATCAAATATCAGAGCAGCAATGGTGAATAAGCCATAGATGATGTTTATCCTTATGCTGGCGCAGGCTAGACGAGCTATCCCCATATGTTCACAGTAGGTATGAGGAATAATGTAGTGTCCACAGAAGGGTAGGCGTTTTAGGAGAGGACAAAAAGGAATGACAAGAAGGACAGGTCTCCCTATTACAACAGATGCCATGACAGCTACCACCTTGTTGGTGAGAATAGAGGTATACCTAAGTGGGTAACAGATGGCAACAAAACGGTCAATTGCCATGGCCAGGAGTACAACAGATTCCATGCCTGTGTAAGTGTGGATGAAGAACATTTGGATGAGGCAGCCTTCAAAGCTTATCTCCCTAAGGTTGAACCAGAAGATACCCAGCATCTTGGGAATGGTGGAAGTAGAGAGGCCAAGATCAATGAAAGAGAGGAGGGCCAGGAAGTAGAACATGGGCTGGTGAAGACTCTGCTCATTCTTGATCACACAGAGGATTGTGAAATTCCCCACAAGTGCTATCAGGTAAACAACAAAGAAAGGGAATGCTATCCAGACATGGAAAGTTTCCAGCCCAGGAATGCCCAGTAGATAGTAGAGAGAGGGGTGTGAAGCAGTGTCATTCATAGAGGACATCCTTCTCGGACTCTTGGGAGACTAATTACAATATTTCTTCATTATTTCTGGGAAAAGATAAGAAAATATATGAAAGTTATTGATTAGTCTGTATGGTGACCTATCAAATAAATACTTAAAAGCATAATTAGAGAAAATGAAACAGCAATTAACTATAAGAGATATTCAAATAATCAGTAATTCCATTTAACATTATATGAAGAATGTGAGAATTAGAAAAGGAGGAGGAGGGATGGGATAGGAGATTAGTGAGGGGGCATGGGGGAAGGGGATAACATCTGAAATGTAAATGAATAAAATATCGAATTAAAAAAAAAAGAAACTCTTTCCTAACAACAGCAAGGTTATGATTAACAATTCCCCTTAGTTCATTCTTTTTCAAACTTCTCATCTATACAAAATGCTATTCGTGGAGAATACTTTTAAATAGTTATTTCATTTATAACACTTTCAAACTACCTGGGTTCAGTCATGTTACAGAAGAACATCCAAATACTATACAAAAGAAAAGGAGACATTACAATGGTAAGAGACTGGAATTTTATCTGTCATCTGAGGCCCTTATCTTTAGATTTTGCCCAGATGGTCAATAGTTTAAAACAGTTCCAACCAACACAATAGAATTGAAATTTATTTTGTAATAACATTAGATACATTCTAAATTTACCCTTAAAAGTATCATTGACAACAATATGCATTAAAAATTTTCAGGATTGAAGATCAAAGAATAAAAAAATGACAATTGAAAAATGAAGGGCTAACAAGGAACCTAGAAAATATCAGAAAAAAAACACACGGTTACATACAACTTGATTTATTTTTATTTTTAAGTTGTTTTACTTATTTACCTCAAGTGTAATTTTACACTATTATCAATTTTATTATTTTCTTACATTTCTAGAACATATTTAATATTTTTAATTTAGAATAGCCTTTTAAAAATAACAAAAACAAACAAATCTTTTAAAATACTAATATTTTTAAATACAACACAAGGAAATACATTTTACTATCTAATAGAAACTATTATTTTTTAAGACAGAAGAGGCAATAACTGTGAAATTAATCTATTTTATCTTGCCAAATCTGTAAGTTTGCTAGTGAAAATGTGAACTGGAAGAAATGTGCACAATCCCTAGTTCCACTGCTCAATTTTAAAAAAGAATTTTTGTTTAGAGCATATAAATATGTCTTCAAATAATTTTTAAAGGTAATGGGGAGAAATAAGAAGAGTTAAATTGACATTTTACAAGGAAAAATATATAAATTATTGAAATTATCCAAATCACCAGGTATCTGTAATTGATAATAACATAAACACATAATGACACGATATCCAAAATTGAAAAGCAGAGCAGCTAGATTTGGGATGATAGAGCAGTGGGCTCTCTGATAGACTCAGGAAAATGGAAAGAGCAAAGTTGAAGCTGAGATTTATGGTACCTTGTAAGTTTAGTAGTGTTTTATATCCATTATTTCACAAAGAAATTAAATTCGAAAATCATGGCTCAAGACAGAAGAGACATATACATCTAAAGAATAAGACAATATTCATACCACCTTTGTTCACGACTTTTCCAATGTGGAAATAACTCAAAACACCTGCTAATAAGGGAATAATTTATATAAAGAGAACCTATTTGGCAATTAGTATGGATTAGTTATTAACTCAAATGCATAAATAAATATTGAGTCATTATACTCAGTTAATATACCTTTAATTACAAAATTTACTTAACATGCCACATATTGCACAATATGTATGAATTTTTTACAAAGGAAAATGAAACTGTGTTGTATCAGATGAGCTGTCAACGGTTAAGAGGAGTCAGGGGTAGACTTCTAATGGACACAGGTGCTAGATTTAAGTTAATAAAAAAAATATTACTTTACAGTAGCATAAAATATGTCAGTATAAGTACCTGTCAAAAATGTATGAATATGTGTGCATTTATACATTTGTAAATTTCATCTAAAATAAGTCAAATTCAAGACAGGACAAAAGTATGGGTTTATGATTTTTTTTCACGTGCTTCTCTGTTTCTATGAGTTCATCTGTTACACTCCAACTCAAAAGTAGATTATGTGGTGATTATCTTTCTGTGCCTTAACATAATGGCCTTAAAAAACATCCATATTGTTGAGAACAACATTCCCTTTTTGTTTAAGGGTATCTGTCTGTCTATCTGTCTGTCTGTCTATCTATTCATCCATCCATCCATCTATCTATCCATCTATCTATCTATCTATCTATCTATCTATCTATCTATCTATCTAACTATCTGTCATTGTTAAAACTCAAGATAATATTATTGTGTGTTTAAAATTCTCCAAGGAAAATTGGTTTAAAGTGTAGATCTCATCATGATAAGTATAAATGTCAACCTTTTATAACAAACACTATACAATTTACTTTAACTAAGTCTTATACTTTGCAGTGAATTTTAAGATTGTATATTTACTTGAATAGGAATTATTTTCACTCAAGTAATAAAACAAAAAGATCCTAAAACTAGACTGCCTTTTTTCTTAGTCACATTATGAAAATATAAAATAAATATCCTAAAAGACTAAATGTTATACAATTGTTATGTTTTGATTTTGAGTGTGCCTTTTATTTATGGTATAGTTCATATTTGTGCTGGGTATTTATCTCCTTCATTTTTTTTTATTTTGCTGTCGTTAAGGGGCAATTTCCCTATCAACTTATTCATTATACTACATTATACTGACTCTGATTCTAGGATTACACATATTTGGTGTCTATAGCAATACTATTCTATATATGAGATCAAATAACAGTCTACATCTAAACTCTAAAACACATACCAATAATACATTAATTATTTTTAAATTTTAACATCCAAGGATTAAGAGTCAAAATGCCTCTACAGTACTTGGAGTTCATTACTCTTTGATTGATATTGTCTTTACAAATTAAAACAACACCACTCCCATACTCCTCCTTCCCTATACATCTAACTCAACAGTGCTATAGGCATGTACTTACTTGAAAATCTCATGCTTCCAGATGTCCTCTCACTAGATCTTTCTGATCCATTCTGTCTTATCCACTTATGGACTCTATATCCACATAAATTCCTTTACTGTACCAAGGATGAATGACACTGTTTGGGTCTAGACGAACATACATTTACAACTTCACTCTGTCACTTATTAATGACCTTGGACAAATTATTTCCCAAGTCTTTCTTTCTTTATCTGTAAAGGCTGTGACCATAATAATATCATCAACATGGCTGAATACAGGAGGCTTAGTAAAATGCCTTAATGCCAAGGCTTTGTTCACACTAGGGGAGAATACATTTTCATTATTGTTATTCATGGGCATAGTTCTAGTTCTAACATCCTATTTGCAAGAAAAATGTATCATGCCAATCATACAGACAAAAATTCACTGTGTGAACTGAGTCCACATCATTCTATGTAGGTTGAAAGCAAAGATGGCCAGTTAGATTAGGAGCCAGTACTTTAAATTATCATTCAAAGCACTGATTGTTTATTTAGTTAGGTAACAAATAGAACAACCATTTAAGAATACTTCATGGACACTTATTTAGAAAATAATCTTTTTGGGAAAAATGAATAAATCTCCTAAATTACATTGTGAAACCAGTAACATGTATGAAAGTCTTGACTCTATTTGACCAAAATAAGACTGGCTCAAATTGGCACTTTATCACAAAAACTACACTCAAAATGAAATTCACTAACAGCTTTTCAGAATATGTCCCATTAACATGTATTAACACACAGATTAGAGCCCATGCTGCAAGGTCATATGTAGGAGGTTCTCCATTAAAGCCATCATAAGTATATCCAAGAGATCGCTAAGACTTAACATTGATTGGGGCTCTGGACACAGGCACTCACCTAGGCCCTTGTCAGAGGAGACTCTCCTTGTCTTGTCTACAGCCTTCTTATAATAATGAAAGCTGGAACAAAGTGAGATGACACTTTTAGCTGTGTTGCAGCTGTAACTAGGACTCCCTTTTATGCCCTCCAGTAAGTACTCTTCATCTACTGTGTGGGGCCAACTCACCTTCTGTAAGACATTTTAGTGGAAGACACAACACAGATCCAAGACCTGGGCTCCCTGATCAAGAAGGACTAAGTGCTGCCTCCTCCCACAGTGGCAGGAAGCCCAGGAGTCCAGTTTCCGGAAATATACTTTATGAAGAGAAGGGAACTCCCCAGGGAAACCAATTTAGCTCAGTCTATTCAGAGACTGAGTGTATCTGAGAGCTGTATCATGCCATTGGAATTCTAGTTTCAAAACTCCTCTGAGGATTCTGGAATCTCTTTTGAATTTTGTTTCAAAGGAACATCATAATTTATGTAGTTAACTTTTATTTATAGCTTTTATGTCCCTTAATTTCTGTAATTATTTTAATCATAATCTTTTATATTTGGAATAATATTTTCAAGTATATATTTGCCATTTTATGCATTTTCCTGACATCAGATCAATGTACAGCACTTTTTTTACTTCCATTTTGAATTATATAATGTCATGCTAATTACAAAACTTTCTTAACATCTGATTGCTTATTTTATACTTTATTGCTATATTAAGTCATATCAGAAAGATGATAGAAATTTACCTGAAACCAAGTCATTTCAAAATCTAAAGGTTTTGTTTTATTTCTAAGGTAGTTTTGAATATTTTATTATTGTTTTTTGAAAATAAATTCTCTCATACAATACATCCTGACCAGTTTCATTTACTCCAGTCCTCCCAAATATCCCTTTCCTTCCCATTCCTCTAAACCTACATTCTGTCTATTTCCTCTTGAGATAAGAGCAGACATCCAAGACATGACTTCCTGACAGGACAAAACAAGATATAAGACAAGGTAAAAGCCCTCATACTGAGACTGGAAAAGGCAACCACCTACTAGAAAGAAAAGAGCCTTCACTGACCTACTTCATGCTCTCTTTAACCCTCCCTGTCTTGTCTATGTAAAGGCAACCTTCTTCTTTAAGGGCTCTACACAGTCAAGAGCTGTACACAGCCTTTTCTATTGTAATAGAGTAAATCAAGTCCAATAAGGATCTTTGCGATTTTTGGAGGTCTCTTCAGACAGTGAAACGAGGGATTTCTTCAGATTAGTGATGTCAATCTCTAGCTGTTTGATGTTCTTGTCAGTGGCCCTTCAAAGGTCTGAGTAGTATAAATTCGGAGGCCAGCATCTGAATTAGAACTTCTAACAGCAGACATCATGGGTGATTCATTTTTACCTGGAAAGGAAAAAGAAGGGAATTCTCAGGGAGATTTCTCTTCCCTGGATGTAAATTGTTATTCATCTTATTTATGGTTGGGCCTGGCTTTGTGGGGTATCTATTTATTTCATTAATCTTTTTGGTAGCCGGTTAGCTGTGCCTTCTGTGGTATCAAACAGGCATATCAATCCTCGGCCCCTAAAAGAGGGGACTTCCATCCCTAGACCAAGCAGAGAGGGGCCACCCAGAACCCCCTCTGATGGGCGATATGAATTCTTGCTTAGGCTGTGAAGCTAAGCACTGCAAGGGAATATAAATAAAAGTTAAAAATATCTCTCTGGGTTCCCTGAGGGACAAGCCTGACTGCATAGGGGTTGATGTCGAAAGTATCCCCTCTCCAGGAAAAAGACAATGGGATGGGTATGACCCTCATGCCTCACTGGACAATGACAGGGGGACCAGAGCCATTACAAGGTCCCCTTCAATTACTGGAGGTCAGGTCTCTATCTCTGCCTTCGCAAGATTAGAATCGCCACAGCCCTTCTATACTTAGAGAAGGGAGGAGATGTCAGGGGCAGCCCTGCTTACACACTGAAGGCCTAAAATCAGCCATAGGCCTAAAGTCAGCAATAGGCCTGTCATACATGTATACTAACACCAAGTCTTGGGTCTCTGTGGAAAAACATTGCAACAGATGGCTATAAGCTATTGTAAACAGGCAGCTTTTGTGGAAATTTACCAGTCTGAGTAGTCATAGACCTTGTAAATAGGTAGCCTTGGCGGATAATACCAACTTAGATAAGGACAAGTGAATCATAGGCAGAGTCATAGTGACCTGTCCCCTGAACCTTCACCCAGCTGATACCCGGTTCTGAAAGATATCTGTATTCCCCCTGAACACCCACACTCCATTGTCATCCCCTTCCCCACAAACTGCCTTTCTGTGCTTATTACTCCTGTGTGAATGAACTACAATTTGACAAAAAATAAATAAAGTATTTAAAAAGAAAGAAAGAAAGAAAGAAAGAAAGAAAGAAAGAAAGAAAGAAA
>NW_021604844.1:274395-290081 GCF_004785775.1 Grammomys surdaster
AAAGAAAGAAAGAAAGAAAGAAAGAAAGAAAGAAAGAAAGAAAGAAAGAAAGAAAAGAGCTTCAAGAACAAGCAAAAGAATCAGATACACACCTGGTCCCACTGGTTGGAGTCGTGCAAAACTCCTAAGCTAATAGCCATAACATATACAGAGAACCTGGTGCAGACCCATGTAGGCCATGCTTGCTGCTTCAGTCTCTGTGAGTCCATGTGAGCTGCTTAATTGCTATTGTAGGCCATGTTCTCCTGGTGTTCTCCATCCCCTCTGACCTTTGATACTCTCCCCCAATCTTGGTCAGGAGATACCTGATGGAGAGCTTCAATTTAGACTCTCTGTGCAAATTGTCTGGTTGTGGGTCTCTGTACCCACTCTCATCTGCTGCCAGATGAAGCCTTTCTAACTTCATGACTATATGAGACAGTAAATCTATAGAGTATCATTAAGAATTATTTCATTGTTTGCTTGATTGGTTTGTTGTTGTTGTTGTTGTTATTGGTGGTGGTAGTGGTGGTGGTGGTTTTTTGCTTGTTTGTTCATTTTGTTTTTGGTTTGGTTTGGTTTTTGCCATTTATGTTTAGTTGTACTCTAGGTCTCTGATTTATGTAGTTTCTGGTTCCTGGTCATCCAGGCAGTATAGGGTATGGACCCTTCTCCTGGCATGGGCTCAAGTTAAACTAAATTTGGCTGGCTGCTCCCACAAGTTCTATGCTACTGTTATCCTAGCACGTTTTGTAGATAGGACTGATTATAGGCAGAGATTTCATGGCTGGATTAGTGTCCAGGTTTCTCGGTCCATATCCTATAGGAGACCTGTAACTGTGGGCTTTTCTACATCCACCCAAGTTCCCAAAATAATGACCCTGAGGCATATTAACTATGAATAACACTTAGGCCATAGGTCTTTTCTGATTCCCTGGCTAGCTTGTACTTTATCCCATTTATTCTGTTCTAAGTCCTGAAGTGTGTTTAGTCTCTCTTTTCAGTTTCATGCACCTATCTCCGTTAATGTTCAGCGAAATCTCCTGTCCCTTCAACTCTATCCCAGAATCTTCTATCGTGAAATTTCCACCTCCCTATGTCCTGCCTTAGCTCATAGGCAAATAATCTTTTACTGACAGGTAAAGCTTACACCCCTTGTACAAAAGATTCTCTCTACAGGCATCTTCTCAAGCCAAAAAGACAAGAAAGTAGGGGTGAAGGGTCCATGAGAAGCACCAGCTTGACTCCTCTATGCTCAATGAGCTACACCTACCCATCTCAAAATTTTTAACCCAGAATTGCTCCTGTTCAAAGGAAAGACTGGGACAAAAAAAAGAGTAGAGATTGAAAGAAAGGCCATTTAGAGACCACCCCACCTAGAGATCCATCCCATCTGCAGACACCAAACCCTAACGTTATGGTGATGGCAAGAAGCTCTTGCTGACAGGAGCCTGGTATGGCTGTCCCCTGAGAGGTTCTGCCAGCACCTGATTAATTCAGACGAAGGTACAGCCAACCATTGGACTGAGCATGGGACCCCAATGGAGAGCTAGGGGAAGGACTGAAGGAGCTGAAAGGGATTGAGCCCCATAGGAAGAACAATATCAACTAACTAACCAGATCACTCAGAGCTCCCATAGACTGAACCATCAACCAAAAAGTATGTATGGAGGGATCCATGGCTCCAGATATATACGTAGCAGAGGATGACCTCATCTGGCATCAATGGGAGGGGAGACCATTGATCCTGTGGAGGCTTGATGCCCCAGTGTAGGGGGAATGCTAGAGCAACAAGGCAAGAGTGGGTGAGTAGGTGGAACAGGACCATCATAAAGGCAAAAGGGAGGGGAGATGTGATGGGGTGTTTGTGGAAGGGAAACCAGGAAGGAGGGAATCATTTGAAATATGACAAAATGATTAATAAAAAAAATGTTATTCTCAGCAATACGGCCCCACTGTTTGTGGAGAGTAACCTTCTGTCCTAAATCAGCCTGAGCTGTTTAGGAATCTCCATAGAATGCCCTTGGTTAACAACTCAACTGAATATAACCCAATCCCACCACTGGAAACCGTATGTGGCTGCAAAAGATGGGCAGTTGAGACTCCATATTTTCCATTACTAGGCATCCTTACTAGGGGCACACTCATAGATTCCAGGAAGTCTCCACTGCATTAGGTTTTCACACCACTTCCCCAATGCTCCCCAATTCCAGATGTCTCTCCCTGCTCTCTCTCCATTCCTTTTGCAACCTGATCTTTCTAGATTCTGTCCCCTCCCACTTCCAGTCCACGAGCAAAATTCAGCTATCTTCCCTCACACCCCTCTCAAATTGACAACCTTTTTTTAAAATTTCTTTTTATTGCTCTGTGTGTATGTGTGTGTGTGTGTGTGTGTATGTGTGTGTATGTGAGAGAGACAGAGACAGAGACAAACAGAGAGACAGACAGACAGACAGAGACATAGAAAGAGAATGAAAGAGAGCTAAAAGGCTATGTACGATGCTTAAAATCTGAATCTTTACTCAAAAAAGTGAACAACCCAAAGTACCAAGTATAGTTCTGAAAAACTTAAGTGGTCAGAAAACATTACCTACTATCTCATTAGCAATATTGATTGTTTTTTTTAATTGTTTTCCTTTCTTTTTTTTATCATTTTATTCATTTACATGCCAAATGATATCCCCCTTCCCAGTTTCCCCTCCACAAACCCCAATCTGGTTCCCCCTCCCCTTTGCCTCTATGCTCCTCTATCCACTCACCCATTCCTGCCTCACTGCTGTAGCATCCCCCTACTCTGGGGCATCAAGCCTCCACAGGATCAAGGGCCTCCCCTCCCACTGATGCCAGATAAGGCCGTTCTCTGCTGCATATGTAGCTGGATCCATGGATTCTTCCATGTATACTCTTTGGTTGGTGGTTTAGTTTCTGTGAGCTCTGAAAGCTCCAATTAGTTGATATTGTTCTTCCTATGGGGTTGCAATCCCCTTCAGCTCCTTCAGTCCTTCCCTTAGCTTTTCCATTGTGGTCTTCGGGTTCATCTTGATGGTTGGCTATGAGTATCTACATTTGTTTCTTAATTCCCTGGCATAGTGAATTGCTGTTTCTTATCTTTAACCCTCAATTTTGTTTCTTGTAGTACATTGTGCCTATTATTATACATAAAGAGTACACAGATATTTTTGTTTTAAAATTTTAATGTCTAAAATGTACATTCTAAATTACTCATGGAATAATAGTCTTTTACTCAGTTATGAGATTCTAATTAACCTCATATGCTATAGACATTAATGTCGTATTTTTATATGTTAGTCATTAAAATGCATATAGAGAAACCAATTTTATTATTTTCTTGGCATGCTATACAGTATGTTTATTTACCACTTACACATTTGTTAACTATTTTTATAAAAGTACAGCTGAAGAACAATCTGCATGCTGCTGTTTTGTGTTTGAGGGTCGTTTTATTTTATTTAACACTGTCATTCTTACTTGGTGCTCTTTCATTCCTATGGACACTGACTTTGGAGTTGTTACTCTTCTCCTTCACTCTCCATTCTAGCTCTCAGTTCCTCACACTCTATTAACCCATAGACGCCATATGCTGTCATGAACGGACTGCAACATTTCCATCATTGTACTTTGGTCTTAACCTCCACTTTTGTTACCTTGTACTAATATTGTTTCTTTATTCTATTAGAAAAAAACGTACCTTATGGGTCTGAGAGATGGATTGGTGTTTAAGAGGGCTTTCAAAGGCCCAGAATTCAGTTTCCAGCACACATATCATGAGTTTATAATCTGGTAACTTAGAACTAGAAGATCCAATTCCCTTTTCTGTCTATTGTAGGCATCTACATCTACATGGTATACATTCACACAGAGACAGATAGGTGTGCTTACACACATAACACACACACACACACACACTGAGACACACAAATACACATACAAACAAACATTTAATACTTCATTAAAAGACTGTGTGTTCTTTATCCACCTGGCCATGTGTATTTTTTTTATCCCTTCAGATTTCTATATTTTCCTGTGTGTCTTTATCTGTCTGTTTACCACACCTTAAATCCTCTGTACATGATTCTATATCAGGTCACTGCCTAAGCTTCTTTGGTGACAAAAAGCATTATTAAGTAGTCTATGTTCCATATTGCAGAAATAAGAAGTAACAAGTTTGGGGTCTACAGAGATGACTCACAGTATAAGCACAAGGACCTTATCTCAGAACTCCAGCATCTGCATAGAAGCCTGTTGTGGTAACACATATCTACAACCTCAGCACTGATAGGGGTCAAAGGCATGGAAATTCCAAGAGCTCATTGGAGCCCCCTAGCAGAATTAATGAGTACCATTTTCAGAAAGAGACCATGTCTCAAGCAAATTAAGGATTATCAAGAAAGACACTAGGCATCAACTTTTGTCCTTCATGCACATACGTGTAAACACACATGAACATGTACCTATGTGCATATATACACACACATAGAAACATACACATATATACATATGCACACAAAATAATGAATTAACATTAACACAAGGTTTGAAAACTGAATTTTTGCTCATGCATTCTTTAATATTACTATGCTAGTCGTTTCTACTATGCCTATGTGATTTTTCATGTAAATGCTACTTCATCATACCACCATTGACATTTCTGATATGTGGTTGAAGCTATTGTCTATATTAAAAACTTGGAGCTTATTTTTCTCATTACTACAAATAAAATGCTTCATAAATCTGTATATCAGATAGCCTTTTTTCCCAGATACGTAATTTTATTTTAGAGCTTTGAAAGATAGGTCCAGGTTTTTTTTTTCATGTAAATCCCTTAACTTCAAACATGCAAATGTTTATAATTTATTTCTGATGGTCATAACTACCCTCTCTCTTATTTGCTTAGTTCTAACACCATAAATAACAGGGTTAAGAGCAGGAGGAATAACAACATAAAAGTTGGCAAGAAGAATATGAATGTATCGGGGAACATTTCGCCCAAACCGATGAGTCATAAAGGAGAAAAATGCTGGTGTATAGAAGGAAAGCATGACACAGACATGAGAGCCACAGGTGCTGAGAGCCTTTAGTCGAGCATCCCTGGAAGGTAGGCGGAAGACAGCATGGAGGATCTGGACATAGGAGAGGATAATTGCTACAATATCCAAAACCAGGTTAGAGATGGCACACAAGCCGTAGATGATGTTCACCTTGATGCTGGCACAAGACAAGCGAGCAATGCCCATGTGCTCACAGTATGTATGTGGAATGACTTGATGTCCACAAAAGGGTAATCTCAGGACGAGCACAATAAAGGGAATTGCAATGACTAAGGGTCTCAGGAGGACAAGCCAAGCATTGATGAATACTACCTTGTTTGTCAGCACCAGTGTGTAGTGAAGAGGATTACAGATGGCCACGTAGCGATCACACGCCATGGCCAAAACCACAGCTGACTCCATACCTGTAAACAGATGGATGAAGAACATTTGGATAACACAGCCATCAAATGATATCTTTTTTAAATTGAGCCAGAAGATTCCAAGCATCTTGGGGATGGTGGATGTAGACAAGCCCAGGTCAATAGATGACAGAATGGACAGGAAGTAGAACATGGGCTGATGGAGACTGTGTTCTGTCAGAATCACAGAAATAATTGTAATATTTCCCAGAAGAGCAGTCAAATACACAACAAAAATGGAAATCCAATCCATATATGTACAGCCTCCAGCCCTGGAATTCCCAGAAGAAGAAAAAAGTAGGGGTGGAATTGTGTGTGATTGGGAGAGACCATGCTTCTATTATCCTTACTATTCCTTACGCTGTGCATCAGCGATCCGGATCATTTAACTCTGTAGAATTAGATAATAATGTTTTATCTTTCCCAATAACAAAGCCCATCAAGAAATAACTCTTTGTCTCATCAGTACTTAAGTCCAAGCTGTTTTTATATTACTTCAAAAAGTAATTTGTTGCACCTTTTTGTACATAAATATAAAAGAAATGAAGTGGCTTTCTTCAAGGACTAATGGGCTACAAAGACAAAGGACAAAAGCCAGATGTTCATGCACAAAGCTGACTCTTGCACTTGTATTGGGGGTGGGGTGTAAGTTCCATACCATAAATAAACTTTGTAAGTAACAATTGTTGTAATGTACAGCCTTTCTGAGAATTAATAAGTTTTATTTTCCTCTATCATAGGAAAAAATTTCACACTGACTAGTATAGATTGCACTAAATAATTTAAAGGCTTGACACCTAATGGAGGAAGCCAACAAGTAAATATATAACATTATATAATCAGCATTAAGGTAGTTTACATTTCAACTAGAAAATTTATACTTGTTTTGAATATATTTGATATGGTTGAGGAGATGTTAGCAATTGATTTTGTGATAGAATGCTAAAAATAGCTAAAGAGAAAAGGTGAAATTAGGAGCTTGCTTCATCTCAGGTAAACATAATAGCCCCAGATTGACTTCAGATGAGTATGTGAAACCTTCAGTTGTTTTATGTGCTGTTTCCATTATGAAGGTATGGCAGAAGATTTTAATGCACAGAAAGATTAAAAGTAATTATGTAGAGAATGCCTTGATGAATCAAAGGAAATTGATTATTTATGGATACATGTATACATGCATGTATATATGTATAGGTATATATATTCAATACTATTTCTATTTGGCATTCTGCGACAAGAATATCTGACATTAATTTTCTGTGCTCAGCCACTTTCCTTGACAGTTTTCCTCTCCTTTTATTAACTGACACACTCAATACACATTTAAACTCTTAGATCTAGATGCCTCTCCTATATTTCATCTCAACCTTTCCCGGCCCACTTAAGGCAATCTTCTTTTACTTCTCTAAACAGGTCCCTGCCCGCTTCAGTGTGCAGGACTTACCATGTCAGAAAAACTACATATTTCCTAACAACTCTACTTCTTTTGTTTTTCCAAAATAGCTGCATTTCATATCAAATCGCTGCCATTTTCATTGTCTAATCTCTTTACACACCTATAAGCTTTGTCTATTTAAAACTCCGTCCAGAAACTCCACACAATTTTTTCTTCTAAATTTTCTAATTTAGAAGAAAAAAAAAGTTACAAACTGAAATCACTTGAAGCCTCTATGGGACCGCCTGAACTATGAAAGTTTCTCTTGTGTCACGTAGTTTTCTTCCACATTTCTTTTGTAGGTAGTTAAATTTGCACTTTTCTCATGTCATAGCTGAGTTATACACTTCTTTCCTAACTTTTAGCATCTTTTCATCATATTTACTACAATATAAAACAAGAAATATGAATGTCCTTTACATACTTATATTTTGTTTTCTATTTGAGTCTGAAACTGTAGTATATACTCATAATTACTTGAACATGTAGATATCACTCTTTATTCTCATTGTCTCTCTCCCTCTCTCTCTCTGTCTCTCTGTCTCTTTGTCTCTTTGTCTCTCAGTCTCTGTCTCTATCAGATTCTTTCTGTCTCTGTCTCTCTGTCTATGTCTGACAGTCTGTCTCTCTGTCTCTCTCTCCATCTCTTTCTCTGTCTCTCTGTCTCTCTGTCTCTCTCTCTCTCTCTCTCTCTCACACACACACACACACACACACACACACACACACACACATCTTCTCTGGCTAAGCTTACTCTGATTTGAAAAAAAAATTAACATTCTTAAATTTTTGACCACAATATTTCAGTGCGTTGCTTCCCCAACACTTACAAAATGAGTTATAAAGACATAAACTGGCTTCTGCTTGAAACCAGGCTCTGTTTGATCAATGATATTAATTCCATCACACTCTCCAAGACCTTGACTATAAATCTCCTTTACTTTTTTGGTACTCTTAAAACAATATACAAATATTGGATATTTTTCATCCTCAGTGTACCAGAAATACTATAGTCACTTTCTTTGGGTACTAACACTTATTAGAGGTCTGCTGTAATGACATTTAGGTGTAAAATGTGATGTTATTACTTACAGGCACAATGTTTAACATTAGATTCTTTGAACTTGTTATACTTTTACAAATGAAATTGTATGTACATTAGTTAGCAATTTTCCCTTTCTCTGCCTCTTAGGCCATTCTATTGCTTGTTTCTATATGTTTGGTGATTTTAGATACCCAATACCTATGGGTCATGCATAATTCATCCCTCCCAAATTGGCTTATGTCATTTTAACATAATGAAACATGGTTTATCCATACTGCTTCATTTTTGGCAGGTGTAGGATTTCTGCTTGTTTAGATACAAATATTTTTTGAGTTTACAACATTCTATTTTATTACATTTATTTTCGTGTGTTCCTGTTGTTCAACAGTCACTGTGCTTAAGCATCTTGACAATTGTTTATCATACTGTGATATTAATAGGCTTGTTAATGCTTATTTTATAAAAGATGATATTTTAGGTTTTCTGTATCAGGAAATTTTTTCCAATTCTTTTTGAGTATATACTCAGGAATGCTAGATCATATGTTTCTTCTGTTTGTCTTTGAGGAGCTTCCATAATACGTATCACAATTGTCTGAACCATTTTCTCATCCCTACAAATGTAGCAGGGTTCTAACTTATCTAGATACACATTAATATTTATTCCTATTTCTTATTTAAATGTGGTCATCCTTACAATAGTAAGATACTAGCTTGAGTTTGAAAGCCTTTTCCCCAATATAAATGATACTAAGTACTATACCACACATCTTTCAGCCACAATTTCATTTTCTTTAGAAAAAAATACTTACTCAAGTATTTTAAAATCAAGTGTAGAGGCCTTAATTGTAGAGAGAGCTTTCTTTATATTTTGGAGCCAGCTTGTCAAATGCGTGCAAAATGATACTGTAATATATTAAATAGTTACCTTTTATTTAACTTAAGTCATTAATTGTTTTAGCTTTATTCAGACTATCTAAACTACACTTAATACACATAGTAAAACTATGAAAACAAGCATACTCTAGGTCTCTTGTTTTGGGTAGTATCTGATATACTTTGGAGTTTAAACAATTTTTTAAATTTTCACTAGTTTGAGTTAAATGTTTGTACCAAAGAAATGTACTGTTTGTACTGTTTTCATCTCTATAATCTTGATAAAGATAGCACTTAGGGAATACATTGAAAAGCAGGGTTGAGGTTCATGTGAGCCACACAACCACTCTCTAACTTAAGAACTATCAAAATATGGAAAACATGTTAAAAAAACCATGATTGCAATAATACACAATGTTGTTTCCTATATATTTAACAAATTCATCCAAAGAGCTACTTAAGAAATAACAATGGAAGTATTATCAGAGTAAGATGTGCTGAAACTTAAGTTGTAGAGTGAAAAATCAAAATAATAGAAACTTGGAATTTTAGAAATACTAGAGGCACAAAGCACAAAAAGCGAGACAAACCATATTTTCCACATATCACCAAGAAATTAATTATTTTGTTCATCATTTTCCTCATTTTTATGTCCACATTCCATTACTTTATTTAAAGATTACAAATCTAACAGAGAATGACAGAACTGAAAATTAACTAATCATTCCTGGCAGCTATAAAGGGAGGTGGGCCAGGATGCTAATTCAAGAATGCTAAAGGGGCTGAGGATGAATACAAAAACTATTTTAATGTTCTACGCCACTGTGAGGTGATTTGGTTGACAATAATTAATTAATTCAAAATGGCACCAGAAAAAGTTTTAATTATATTCAACAACAAGAGCTGATCAACATGAGAATTGATGGTATGCCAATTATTCTAATCTGATCATTACACATTGTCTAGACTTACTGACATACTATAGCTTGTAAATATGTATGTGTGTTAATTAACATATTCAAAACAAATATTTAATAAAGTTATTACTATATGCAAAGTGATAAAGTAAGTGAATGAAAAATGCAGAGACACCACTGACAGTTGTAAAGTTATGTGCATACAGGCCCACATCCTTTATACAAGTGTTTAGTAACAAGATTTATAAAGCCTTCATCAGTGTAGACATCTGGGTATATGCTCACCTTGTTACATTCTTGTCTCACAGATACTTTGCACGGTCAGTTAGCTTTTCTTTTTCATTCCTTTCCTGCCATGCATTTTTATCCCCCAAACAAAAACTCAGTAAATGGCCACAATGAAACAACTCCTTAGGAAAAAGCCAGAGGTTGGCAAAGCTTTCTAGATGAGCTGGTTCACCTGACCCAGGATAGTTCCATCCCTACCAACTCTGAATGAGATGGGAGTTTTATGTGGTAAGCATTGTCCTTAAAATGAAGCACACAAACATCTGAACACCTTGGGGATCAAAACCTCTCAGAGGCACTGAGAGATATGTTTCATAAGTATAGAAAATTATATCACTGGGAATAAATTAGCCTGATTTTTGGTGTAGATAACTAATGATTTACATTCTTTTTTTGGGGAGGGGGGTATGGGGATATACCTCCCCCTTTTTATTTTATGAAGATATTATTTTAAAGTTCCACAGGCCCTTTCCACAGTCCCTTGTTTTTGACAATTATAAGGAATCCAAGTAATAAGGGTAATATTAAATTTCTGACAAAAAGTCTCAAATGTTAGACTGATTTGCTTTCTTATCTCTAAGCAAGACAGGATATGAGAAAGACATGCTCACATGATCTCACTGCAAGGTGCCTCTAGTTCTAGATTCCTTCTCATGGCTCCTGAGTACAGGTAATTTCTGACCAAATTCTATAAATGCTGATTTCCATTCTCTTTGAGACCCCAGTACTAACCAAAATTCAACTTAAGATAAAATCATGACAATAATGAGGCTCAACTATAATCCCACTTAGAGTTTCCAACAAGTTGAAGAAGATTTTACATTAAAATAATGGCAAAGTATTTAAAACACAAATCCCAATTTTTTTCTATTTCTTATTGACAGTAATACAAGGCTTCTAAATTTACTATGCAAAAAAAAAAAAACAAACAAAAACCTGGGGAAAGAAATATAAGGCATAGGAAAATAATGGAGAGCAGAAGTTGAATTTTCATCTGAACTGTTTACTGCATATATGAACTAGGGTATGAAATTTAAACTTTATTTAATTATTCTGTCTGACTCTCTCTCAAGGCATTTCATAATATAAGTAAGAAATGTCTAAATTTGTAAATGTTTGTTGATAATAATTTGAACTAGGATATGGAATTTCACAGAGATTTCAGTTACCATGGAGATGTTTCTTAGAACTCTGTAGTTAAATGTTAATAACACACTGCTATTTCCATAAGCTTTAGTATATAGTAAATAACAAACACGAATCAAATAAACAGCTTCTGGAATATCAGTATTAATACTATATAAAAACTGTGTATATTTAGGAAGTTTCTACTCTAATAGACTTCTGTTCTACCTCTCAAATGCCAGTTAATATTTAACCATCTATCACTGTACACCTTCCCATAATACCCTTTCCCATTCTCCTCTAAATGTAATCCTCCTGTTCTAGTTCCCCTCTATACCTCTATTTCATTTTCCTTTCCTCATGCGATCTATCTATTATCTTTAGCTCCTTACTATCTATTCTCTCTGATTTTATGAATTATAGTCTGGTTTTCATTGTCTTAACAGCTAATATCTGTGCACATAGACATGAACACAAACCATCTGGAATACCTCATTCAGGATGATTTTTTTTCTATTTCCATCCACTTTATTACAAATTTCCTGATGTCATGTTTTCTATCAGCTGAGTAATACTCCATTGTGTAAATGGACCACATTTGAAAAAGCCATTCTTCTTGATCATGGTATCCCCCTTGCCAGGTAAGTATAATAAAAAAAAAAAAGATAAAAAGCCATTCTTCCATTGAGGAATATCTGTGTTATTTCAACTTTCTGGCTATTGTGATACACCAGCAATAATTATAGTTGAGTAAGAGTCTTTGTGGTAGAATGAAGCACTGTTTGGATATCTGTCCTAGAGTGGTATACATTGATCTTGTGGGAGATTGATTCCCATCAGCCAGAGGAAACACTACACTGATTTTCAGAGTGGCTCCACAAGTTTGTACTCTCAACAACATCAGAATATTAGTCTTACTCCATACCCCTCACCAGCTCGAGCTGGAACTTGTTTTGTTGATCTTAGACATTTTGACAGGTGTAAAATAAAATATTTTTTATTTAAATTTCTGTAATGTCTAAGGATGTTGGGCATTTTTTGTTTCTAAGCCTTTTGAGTTTTCTCTATTGAGAATTCTGTTTAGAGCTCTATCCCATTTTTAATTGGGCTATTTGTTTTCTTGATATCTATTTTCTTGAGTTCTTTATATATTTTGGATATTGGCCATCTGTTGGATGAATACTTTGTATAAAAAAAGAAAAGAAAAAAACCCTTTTCCATTCTGTAGGCTGCTTCTTTGAATGACAGTTTTTCTGTTTCAAGCCATGCTTGTTCTCTGACTGTTTGTGTTATTGTCTTGCTGCTTGTTCCTTGACTATTTGCATCTACTATATTGCTAGACCCTCAACCTAGAACTGACCTTAATAAATGCATGTAATTAAAATGATATAAAAGCAAAAAGGAGGAGGGGGATGGGATAGTGGATTCTGGGGAGGGAAAATGGGGAAAGGGGATGACATCTGAAATGTAAATAAATAAAATATCCAATAAAAAAATTTAAAAGAGCAGATAGAAACACTAAAAAAAGAGTTCCCATTTATTACTTGTTGGTGTTAATGCCTGCGCTACTGGTGTTCTGTTTCTAATGTCTTATCCTATGCCAAGGAGTTCAAGGTTATTCTTCACTTTCTCTTCTATCAGCTTCAGTGTACAGTGGTTTATGTTGCGGTCTTTGACCTACTTGTAATTATTTTGTGCAGTGTGATAAGTATGTATCTATTTATGTTTTTCTACTTGCAGTCATTCGGTTTGACCAGAATTACTTGTGAATATTGTGTCTATTTTATCCATGTGCATTTCTGTCCTCTTTTACAAAATAAAATGTCCATAGGTGTTTGAAGTTATATCTGGGTCTTCAATTAATTCCATTGGTGAACATATCTGTTTTGTTCCAATACCATTTTGTGGTTATTACTATAGCTCTGTAATACAACTTGAAATTGGTAATGGTGATACCTCCAGAAGTTATTTATTTTGTTCAGGCTTGTTTTTAGCTATCCTGGGTTTGAATAATTGTGTTTAAATTTTGACGGGGATTGCACTGAATCTATAGATTGCTATCAGTAGGTAGGATGCCCATTTTTACTATATTAAACTTAGCAATCTATGAAACCTACTTTCATCTTCTCATATCTACTTAAATTTCTTTCTTCAATGACTTTAAGTTGTACTATGTAAGTCATACATGGTTGCTTGGTTGTAGATATCCCAAGATATTTTATATTATTTGAGACTATCGCGAAAAATATTGTTCTCTTGATTTCTTGCCATTTTCATTAAAAGAGCTATTGATTTTTGTAAGTTAATTTTGTATTCAATTACTTTACTAAAAGTATTTATCAGCTGAAGGAGTTTCCTGATCAATTTTTGGGGGGTCAGTCATGTATAATGTATCATCTTCAGATAAAAATACTTTGACTTCTTCCTTTCCAATTTGTATCCTACTGATCTCTTTCAGTTGTCTTATTGCTCTAGCTAAGACTTCAAGTACTATATTGAATAGGTATGGAATAAGTATGGAAAGAGTGGGCGACCATGTCTTGGGTACTGGAAGGTACTCTGCATGCTTTCAAAAGAGGAACATAAACACCAAGGCAGCCACAAACCCATTATCTACAATGATATGTTACATACAAGCTTGTAGGAATAACTAATCAATAACAGGTTTGACTTAATGCCCACTCCATGAGATGGAACCAATTCCTGACACTGCTTCAATGACAAAACCTTAGCCAATATAATCCAGGGAACTAGGGTAAAACCAAATAATACTGGCCTAAAACATGTGATAAAAAGACACTTAAGAATATTCTACTATATCTGGGCCTTGTTTGGCCATTATCAGAGATGCTTCCTCCTGCAGCAGATGGGAACTCACACAGAGACCCACAGCCAGGCATTATGCAGAGAATGAGAAACCTTGTAAGAGTTGACCAAAAATGGGATATCTCTGTCAAATCCTTCATTTCAGACCTCAAGGAACACAGAATTAGGTCAATACATCTGAGTGCTTCTTATTAATATTCAGTGGCGTCCAAACCACTAGAGGGAGCCCATGCCCAACACTGTCTGCATGGCCAGGAACTGGAATCTGGATGGCCCAGAGACTTAATATAGACACAAACACAGCTAGAAGGGGAGGAAAAAAAAAAGAGAAAAAGAAAAAAAAGACCCTCAATGAAATGGTTTCTAATGATATTCTGTTATACTCATATATGAGTGCTTAGCACAACTGTCAGCAGGAGGCTTCCTTGAAGTGAAAACTTCTGGTTTCTTTGGAAAGTCAGTTATGTCAAATGATGTTTTGAGGGGGCACACAGGTCAAAGAATGTTTGCTAAAGAAGACACATGAAAAAAAACGTTTTCTTGAAGCAGACACAGGTGAAAGGATGTTTCTCTATCGCAAACACATGAAAGGACACAAGATGTTCAGAAAAAAATATTAATATAACCCCACAGACAGTGGGATCTTGAGCATTGGTTTGCTTTGCTCTACCTGGCTATTCTTTGCTAATGGCATGAATATATTGGTGTGCCTTATATTGCATTGCTGATCTCTTCTTGTGGTGACGTCATAGAGAGAAACTCGCCAAAGAACATCTTTGAATTTCCTTAGGTTTTTTTCTACTTTGGCAGCTTTGCAGTTTCTTCTGGATTGAACTGTCCTTGCTGGTTTGTGTGTTGTGTCTGCCCAGAGGACTTTGCTGAAGCTACTAATTCATATTTGGTTTTTGATACTGAACTGCTGATATCCTGACACCAAAGATTGGACTTGTCCTCAAAGAACTTTCTGCACAGGTCTACTTCCCCTATAGCCTAAGAACTTTTCTATTCCACTACCTCTGGTGGGTTGTGGGCTAGAGGGCAGTTGAACATTTATTAAAGTAGGTTGGAAAAAACTTATGCCTACACTTTCTCATGCAGCTAATGGGAGCAGATGTAGAGAAGCACACTCAAACATTAGGTGGAGCTCAACAGAAGAGGGGAAGAAAGGTTTGGGGGAGTCAGAAGGATTAAAGACACCAGAAGAACATGGCTCACTGAATCAGCTAAGCAGGACCCATGGGAGCTCACAGAGACCTAAGCAGCCATCATAGAGCCAGCATGGGTCTATACTAGGTCTTCTGCATATATTAGCTTGCTTTTCTTATAGGACTCCTAACAGTAGATTAGGAATGTCTCTAAGACTTTTGCCTGCTCTTGAGACCCTTTTCCTCCTTCTAGGTTGCCTTATCTAGCCTTGATATGAGGGTTTATGTAAAAGTATTTTTTATTCATCAAATGTAATTGTTGTCTAGGAAACTTACAACTGACTAAACTCACATTTTCAAGCTTTTTCTGAACTCTGACTGGTTGGTTCAACTCAGCTGTTCTGACTCAAACTCCTATCCAAGATGACTGATTTAAACCAGCTTCTCTCAGCTTCTGACTGAATTGCTCTGCTTGGTCTCAAACTAACTCTGGCTATCAATTCTAATATTCTGGCTCCTTATTCTCTGGCTCACTCTGTCTTCATCTGTAATCTGTCTCTAAAAGTATCCCAGTAAAACTC
>NW_021604844.1:290181-325093 GCF_004785775.1 Grammomys surdaster
TTCTTCTTCTTCTTCTTCTTCCTCTCTCTCTCTCTCTCTCTCTCTCTCTCTCTCTCTCTCTCTCTCTCTCTCTTGTTCTCTGCTGTTCTCTTAAGCTACTTCTCTTTCCTATGCTGTTCTTGTGAGAATTAAGTGTATCCTATCTCTGACTCATTCTGTCAAATAGTTCTCTAATTTGTTACTTTGTCTACCACTCAATTAGACTTTGCTCTCAAACATTGCTGATTCCTTCTACAAACTAACCTTACATCCATTACAGAGATTAAAGGTGTGTACTAAGGATGTCTGTATTCAATCAGATCATACTATAATCCAGGGCATGTCTGCATTCCAGCTGCCATATCATATTTTTAGATGTGATCTTTTGCTAGAGTATTGATGTTGCTGGATTAAAATTCCTCTACAGGTTTGTGCCTCATCTTATTGTGTCTTGTTATATGGGGTTTGATTTACATCCCTAGAGACCTGCTCCTTTCTGAAGGGAAACAGAGGAGAAATGAACCTGGAGGAAAGGGAAACTGGAGGGAGGAGTAGGAGGAGTGAAAGGAGCAGAGGTTGTGGTGGGGATGTATTGTATAAGAAAAAAATAAACAACAATAAAAATAAAACAAAATAAAATGTTTTCTAGATGGCTGTGACAGTTTGTAGTACCAAAAACAATGCAAAATTGTATTATTTTCTCCATGATTGTTACTCTGTCTTTCAGTGTATGGGTTTTTCATTGTGTTACATTATATTCTACTTTACATCATATTAAATTACATTCAAAACATGATTCTTCCACTACATTTGCTTACACTCTCAACAATTTTCATTTAACTTTCCACGTGTATATCATATATTTGATAGAATTTTACTACAATATTTAATTAGTAAAGTACTATTTTAAATAATATTAAATAATAATATTACTATTCCCTTTATAAAGACTCATATTTCATTAATTCATCCTCTGTGTGTTACTCACATATGCCTACAGAGAGCTGAGCCTAAGTAGTAGCACAAGCCATGACATCGTGAACCACGGTAGCTCAGAATCATCTTATCTATAGGAGCAAATACGGATCCTGCCTGCAATAAGTCTAATAAAGAAGCCCACATACTCAACACTTCATGAAATTCTAAGAAATAGACCAAGGTAACCCACTGTTCTTCCCTTCACTTCACATGGGCAATTTGTCCAAATGAAGATAGCTGGGAGAAGCAAGCACAGGAAAGTGAGGTTGGTTAACACTAGAATGAAGAAATCTCTGTTTTATATGATTTATAACACCTTATTCCTCCACTCTGCCTTCCTTCACCCTCTTCTTCTCCTTCTCCTCCCTCCTTGACTCCCTATTTCCCTCTCCCTCAATCTAAAAGAAGAGATAGACATATAGGATTAAAGTAAAAACTAGGATGAGACAGAGAAATATTGTTGTGGATTTGGTTTATTGCTTGCATTATATTAATTGGGTTCCCAAAATTACACAGGAATTCATACAACTACACATAAGACACCAAAAGGGTTTCTGTCTCCAATTGGTTTTCATTGGTAAATAAAGTTGCCAGCTGCCAATGACTCTGGGCAGGGAGACAGAGGTGGGACTTTAGGATTTGTGGACAAGGGGACCAAGAAAGAAGCAGAATTGCCATGCCAAGAGAGAAATAAGATTCAGGCTTGAGAACTGCAGAAGAGAAAGCATACAATCATGTAAGAGCTGTGGAAGAGTGGCCCCAGCCCTCTCACCCCAAATTGGGTGTAGGGTAGCAAAGGTGGAATACAGATTTTAGTAAGTTATAATTGAGGAGTATCAAAGGGGAGGCATTATCAACGTGGAAGTTTGGGAATGGCCCAACCATTGAGCTTTTTAAAGCATATTAAATATAAGTGTGTGTATGTGTATGTATGTGTGTGTGTTTGTGTGTGTGTGTCTTTTATTTGAGAATCCAGAGCATTGGGGCGGGTATCTAGGAACTCACGCTGCCGCCCACGGAAATTAGAGCAGATTAATCTTCTACAGCAACAGGATATAGGAATAAGAAGGGAAGTAGAAGTGTAGAAGAAGAAAAGAGGGGCCGGATACGAGAGGGAGAGAAAAAATACCTCAGCTAAGAGAGTAAAAGCTAGCTTAAAGAACATTTTGATGTTGTTCTTAAGTATCTCCTTTCTGGTAAATTCTGTACACAAACATATTTCTGAAATCTACATACTCCCTACACTGGATTTTTTTAAATCAAATTCATAAGTCTGTACTTGGCACTCTTTCTCTGAATGCCTTGTTGTTACTATTCTTGAGGAGGAATCTATACCTAATAAACAATCATCATTGGGAGTGGATACCATCATTTACACCATTCATTAAATTCCCTTTGTAGGTTCTTGTTTTGAAAATACAAGTGCCGTAGCCTGTCCCAGTAAGGATATGAGGCAGGATCTCTCTATGCCATGAAATAGAAAATGTCAAGTGGCCACAGTCAACCGTGTTCACCTGAAAGAGGCTGGGAATGGAAGAAGGGACAGGAGGGTGGGAAGAGATGAAGCCAGGACAAAGGTCTCTGATCGAGGCTCAGTGCTTTAATGTTCATCTTTCAATTTAAAGGGGAAGCCCCACCTCCACCACTGAACCCCTTCTTGCTTCAGCCCAGAGTGGGCAAGGGAAATCCATCCTTAATTGCAGACCTGAGGTGTCTCAAGGCAAGCTCAGCAGGCGATCTATTCATCTCAGCTCCTGTACCAGGTCTTGAGTCCGGCAAGGTGGTTAACACCTGAGTCCTATTGTTTTGGTCTGCTGTGGTAAACAAGGTCTCTCAGGCTTGCTCAAGGCTGGGGGAAGGGCAGAAATTCAACTGCATGGAGTTTCTAACCATGAGACAAAAGTCTAATTAATATCCTTGTCTATGGCATGTTTCATGGCAAACTCACCTCCAGCTGGAGTAGGTCGAGAGACCTTTCATGTAGCTACTAAAAGGAAGAGATCTTTATAATATCACTATATAGAGTCCTTGGGGACTGTTAAAGTCAGTTCAAACCTGTTTCAGCCCCCAGGATTAACACCACAGAGTCCCTTAGGAAAGATTATACTTTCTTCATCAAGGACAGATAGATCAATACTGAGTGGAAAGTCTTTCTGTTCACTTCTCTCCAAACAGGTGGTAAAGCTCAAAAGTGAGAAGTGCTAATACTAATACTAATACTAATACTACTAATATTAATACTAATACTAATACTAATACTAATACTAATACTAATACTAATACTAACGTATTCTATCTAAACTCCACCAAAGCCTCTAACACTTAACCCAAGATGGTTTCAGAAGACTTGGACGCCAGACTCCTAGAACATACAGCCTGGATTGTATGCAAACAAACGCAGAAGACTAAACAGGACGCCCTGAGTCAAATGACTTGGCTAAATCAAGGTAAGTCATTTCTCATGTCACGGGTATCCATTCCACAGAGAAAAAGCCCTGTGTCTACTGTGCTTGGAAGCCAAACTGACTTCACCCAAGAGACTATGGAGACCATGGGAACTGTTGGCTAGTGGACTCTGTAATTTTTTTAAATAATATATAACTGGTAGATTATTGTTTACTCTTTTTCAGACTTCTGACTACATTGACAGCTAAGTTTTCACAGATATTATCTGTTACCTCATTACCTAAACTCAGTTGCCATCAATTAAATGCTTCATATTTCCTTTTCTTACTATGCCACTGTCCTAAATTATCTGGGTTCCTATAAACTCTAATAAAACATTCCATTATACGATCCAACAAAGGTTCATCTTAAAGACAGTTTATGTTGTTAACTCATGCTGTTATCTGTTTTGTAAACTTATAAGCTACAGGAAACCCACTCAGATCTACCTCTCGTGGACCAAATAGATGCCATCCAGATAAGTACATCTGCCTAAAGTTCCCATTTACTACCTATAACAAAGGGTGGAATCCTTCTGGGTTTCAAGTGTACATCTTAGAAAAAATTCTTTCTCCTAAATGTAATCTTATTCCCTACATCTTGTCAAGTCCAGGCGCTTCCAGAACAGCTCCAGAGAAGCAACCTCCAGATGCTCCATCTCCTGCCACACACACAGCTGCTTCTACTGGACATGTTCCTTCTGACCTATCCTCAGATGGCTCACTCCATAGACCCTGGACATCAGAAAAGAGCCAGCTCTCCTAAGACCACCGGACAAACATCCCCTATACCCATTCTTGTAGGTTCCCCCTAAAGACACATTGCCCTCAATGCCAGCAGGAAGTAGCCAGATTTCAAAACGACCCTATTCCTGCTTCACCGTCACCTCTTTCTAATTTTTCTTTTTTAATTAAACCAAAATGGGGGAATGTTAGTATTCTGTCTAAACTCCACCTCCACAGTTACCTGGCAGCAGCCAGGTATGCTCCTCCCCACAGTTACCTGGAACAGGCAGGTAGGCCTGCTCACTATAAAAGGGGCTGCCCGCCCCCTCCTCACGCTCTTGTTCCTCTTGCTCCCCTCCACCTCATGCCTGCAAGTTGCCCTCTCCCCTCCCCCCTTCCCTTCCCCTTCTCTCCACATGGTCATGGCTGGCCTCTACTCCTCTACCTCTATGCTCTCTCTCTCTCCTCTCGCTCTCTTCCTTCTACCCTGAATAGACTTCCCCTCGTGGAACCATCTGGTCTGCTGTGGTCTGTTCCAAGCTAAGCATCAAAAATCTAACACTAAGAGCTACCACAAAGAGCAGCTATGTGAGGATGGTAGTCTTCCTGAGAAATTTTCTCATTTGCTAAGAAATCTTAATTATGTCAAGACTAACAACTCACATGCTTCTCTGACTTTCCACATTCATGTCTTAGCGTTCACCAACATTCACTAAGACAGCAGTTCTCTACCTGTGGGTCATGATCATCAGAAAATACATGTTTCCAATGGTCTTAGGAACTAAGACATTGCTCAGTAGCAAAATTACAGATATTTAGCAGCAATAGAAATACATTTATGGTTGGAAATTTCTGTGAAAACCTGTTGTTAAAGCTTCTCATAATAAATGAATTTTAAATTTGGTTGTTAAGCCATGGAAACTTAAAATGGGACATATCACAGTAATTTACATTATGTAATAATATTTTCATTACATAATTTCCCACATTGTTTGTATAACACTCCTATATGCAACATATAGACACACACTAGTCTTTTATTACAGATATGTACAAATACTTTAAAACTAGAAGTGAAGTTTATATGAGTTCATGTTTAAGAACCTGTTTTTATGTACATATTTACTCAACAAAGAATGATATGGTAAACAAAACTAATGTGGAAAAGATAAAGGTATATAATAGCTGAAAATAAGAGTTGAGAAAGGAAGAATTTAATGTGAACCAGAAAAAGCAGGGGTGGAAGAGAAGCAAGGACCTGTGTTCCATGTCTCTAACGAGGGAGTTTGACTATTTACTTAGACTACACATTAAAAAACATTATAGAAGACCAACAAAATATAATGTTTAATTTGAAAAAATAGTATAGTATAGTATAGTATACTAAAGTAAAGAATAGAGTGCGTTTTGGTATCACAAAAGTTCAGTACTATTATGTAGTAAATAGGTAAATTAACATTTTTATCCTTTCATATCAAGAACAATACTAGGAATGAAGCATGAATGATATCTTTCAAGACTGATACAAGGTTAAGTGAAAAAAAACTGTTTTAAAAAGATGATGACTGACTTTTACACTCGTAATCAAAACCTCCATTTCATATGTCACTTTTGCAGATACTCAACTTCATTTTTTGTACTTCTGTTTAAATTTTATTCACATCATTTTATATAACAATATTATTTAAGTGAACTTTAAAAAATAAAAAGAAAATATGAACAAAAATGACATATATGAACTTATATCTATAAACTTATCAATAACTAATTCTGAAAGTTTCCTCTGTTCTCGTGAAGACATACACCCTTAAAGAGTTACCATTTTATTCTTTTCAGTTAACAGATTACAAAGAAACCTCATATGAATCTGATTTTATTAATGTATCATAATATGTTGTTTAGTTTATAATATACAACCACTACATTATCATATGCTACTATATATTTTCAGCAAGTTATAATTAATTGCATTAAAATATATAATAAAACTATACAATTGTAGTTATATGTAAATATTTATACATTTGTACTATAAGGTTTAATTAGACTTTTTAACTTTATGCATGTGACTGCTTTGTTACATGTTGGTATGTGCATGTGTACTGCTCGTGTACCTGGCACATGTGTTATTAAGAAAGGGGTTTGGGTCCCCTAGAACTGAGCATAAGGGTACTTGAAAATGACCAAGTGGGTTTCAGGAACCAAAACCAGGTCTTTTGCCAAAGTAACAAATGCTCTTAACTTCTGAGTCATCTCTCCAGCCAAAGGGTAACCTTTTTATAATATTAACCCAAATTATCTTATTACATTTGTATCTTCAGCAACAAAAGTAAAACCTTAGAGTTTACTCATTCGTGAGTGGGAATGTGAGTTACTTGAGAGATTGTCTGTCTGACATTGACGAACACCTCGGTTCAGTCTCTACCCCCACATAAATTAAGCCTGGTAATAAGAAAATGTCAGCACTCAGAAGGCTGACAGGAGAAGACAAGATGCTCACTGTCATGCTCAGCTATATAGTATATAATTAAGCCATTTGCTCACGAGTTCATTGTTAGAAAGAAACCCTTTATTCTGTAGCTTGTATGCATAGTTTTTAATTAAAACTCAATATTTATGATATACTAATATGTGGGAATTTATTCTGATATAAATATGTCTTTTTAGAAAAAAAGTTTAAAGAACAAATAAAAAGAGGCCAGTGCCAGAAAACAAATAACATGGTTATGAAATTGAAATTAAAAAAAAAAACTAGTTACATAGGTATATTGGTATTATAACGAGTTTTTTTTTAAAAAAGTTAGCTTGTAGCTACAAAATAAGAGGAATATTAAAGGTATTGACAAATTTAATTTGAAGGAACTCTAACATAGGGAGAATGAGGCAAACGACAAAACAGCATATGACAACTTCTAGGATCTCTGTTGTTTGCATTACAACTTCAGAAGACATTAATAGAAGAAAAGCTCACTAGTATAGAAAAGAAACAAAGAAAACTGATAGTACAGGTAATGATGCCAGCAGCTGCCGAGATTGATCTGTATTTAAAGCAGGATATAATATCAGTAGAACATTTTGCATTAAATCCCTCATGCTTCGGTTGGAGAGATGGCTTGTGGGTTAAGAGTACTTGTTTCTCTTGCAGGGGATCAGGTAAGAGTCCTAAGGTTTCCAGCATCCACTTGGAAGATAATCATTTGCAATTTCAGTTCTAGGAAATCTGATGCCCTCTCCTGACATCGATAGATACTGCCTACATGTGATGCACACACAGACATGCAAGCAAAATACTCTTACTCATAAAATATACAATAAATAAATTGATTGCTTAAATTACTCATAATTAATCTATGAGAAGTAGCAAGACTACATTTTTAAAATAAATTACAGAGAAAAATTAAAATATATATTAAAGAAAGAACATTATGATGTGCAGTCTTTGTTTAAATATTAAACTCATGTAAGCAATGTTGGGACACAGGGTAAAATAACTACAGAATTTATTTTCCAATAAGATGAGAACAAATAGATGAGTGGAAAAATGCAATCAGCTTCTGCAGGTCAGGAAGAGCTCCCTTCATGTAAATGTAAATAATGTGCTTTGTCCATAAAAATCAATATATATTTGTGCATGAGTTGACATATATGAATATATTTACCACATGAATTGGACAATAATGCTTGGTGTATACAAACTCAAAACACATTCTAAACTTAAAAAACACACAAGAGAACAAAAAATGTTTACATTTACATAATACAAGTTGTCCCTCTGTCATGTCATCTGATAAGTACTTTATTTATATATGCACATATTTTTTTTCTTATTTTTGTAACAATATTTTCTTCACGCGGTCATAGATTTGTTTGGTTCTCACCCCATATATGACAGGATTGAGCATTGGTGGCACTACCACATAAAGGTTGGCCAGGAGTATGTGTATATAGCGAGGCACGTTCCTACCGAAGCGATGGGTCATGAAGGAAAAGAGGGCTGGTGTGTAGAAGGCAAGGATGACACAGACATGAGAACCACAAGTGCTGAGGGACTTAATTCGGGCTTCCTGAGAAGGGAGACGGAAAACTGCACGGAGTATCTGTGCATAAGAAAGAGCAATGGCTATAATGTCAAAAACCAGGATTGAAATAGCACCCAATCCATAGATTATATTGACCTTGATACTGGCACAAGACAGACGAGCAAGACCCATGTGCTCACAGTAGGTGTGAGGAATGACATTATTCCCACAGAAGGGCAATCGTAGTATGAGAAATACAAATGGGATAACAGAAAGAAATGATCTCACTAGCACACCCAGACCAATCATGGAAACAGCCTTGTTGGTGAGGATGGTGCTATATCGAAGTGGGTTGCAGATGGCCACATAGCGGTCATAAGCCATGGCCAAGAGGACTGCTGACTCCATGCCTGTGAAGTTGTGGATAAAAAACATCTGTGTGAGGCAGGCACCAAAGAATATTACCCTGAAGCTAAACCAGAAGATCCCAAGCATCTTAGGGATAGTTGCTGTTGAAAGGCCCAAGTCAATGGTAGCTAACATGGCCAGAAAATAGAACATGGGCTGGTGGAGGCTGCTCTCAGTCTTAATCACCAACAAGATAGTGAAGTTCCCAATGAGAGCAATCAGATACACAGCACAGAAGGGAAAGCCAATCCAGGTGTGGTGAGACTCTAGTCCTGGGATCCCCAGCAATAGGAAAGAAGAAGGGTGAAACTCGGTATCATTGGAAAGGAGCATACTGCTTGGTCATATCTAAGTTCATGGTCCTTAGGAATAAACACTCAACAGTCTTCAGGGTTGCAGGTCAAAATCTGTGGAGTTAGAGACCTAATGTAAGAAGATTATACTAACTGTACGTGTTCTGTGCTTCAATATAAACATACAATTCAAAGCATCTATGTAAAGAACAATATATAAAAGCAAATTTATGGTGGCTTCAACAGAAGTTATGCCATGAATCAAGATAAAATTTGTCATAATATATTCCTTTTAGTGCCTTTCTCTATTAATTTGCATTGTTTTTGTTATTGATATTGTGGAAAAGGCTTGATTTAGCAGACTCCTATTATATATTCTATCATCATAGCCAACAGAATTTTTTTCCACTTTGACAGGGAAGGTTCTCTAGTAAGGATTAATTTCTAGCTGTTAACACAGAAAAAAATTATGTTCTCAATGCAGTTTATTGAAATGTTATCTTAACCATTAAAAAATCATTTAAAGGCTTCGAATTGACTGATTTGTCAGTATGTTTACTATAATTTCAAAATTATGGTGTAATACAATCAAAGTAATTGTATCAACTAGCTCTATTAAGGTAGTGTGTATCATGTGAAATGTTATCTCAAAACTTGTACAAATAACATAATCCTTATAAACATTTATAGATATCTTATATAGTTAGTCCTACCTTTTATAAAGGGAACAGACATCACATTTTGTTGAATTTTTCAAATGTTCAGTGTCTATAGTTTTTAGTTAGGGAGAAATGAAAGGAAATAGTGAATTAAAATAGAGAATAAAAGGAAGCAATAATTATCACATTGTATTAATTGTATCACATTACAAAGCTTCCCACAAGTGTGTATATGCATACATTTATGTTTATACATATACATACATTCTGAACTTGTGTCTATTCAAATAATAGGTATCAGTAAATTTCTCTTAAATCCAAGACAATCAAGATTTTAAAATTGTCCAAAATGTGTCACTATGAGGATAAGAACTAAGGTATACACTAGCAGACATAAATAATGGCAATGAACACACTGGGTGGGTTGGTAGATGGCTCCATAAATAGGTAGCTACAGAGCAGTATGACATAGGTGGGGAAATGGAGAACTCCTTTCTAGAAAATCAAACACTTCAACAGAAGGAAAGACAGGGACAAGGGATATTTGTTGTCTTGAACTCACTAGAAGTTCCGTCAGATAGAGTTTTTTTTTTTCTGTAAGGTTGGCCTTAGAATGGGATAGAGAACATTTTTTAAAGGCATAACACTTGTTACATAGGAGCTAAAGCAGGATTCTACCAGTAAAGTGAAGTCTACTTATTTATTATTTATTTACAATGATGTGTTTTTGTAAAGTAAAACTTTCTGTACTTCTAAATCACACTGGTGGCAATAAAAAGACAGCTAATAGGCTCTAAAAGCTAACTTTTCCTCTTTGCTGGTGTACCCAATTATAAAAAACTGTTAATAAATAAGAAAATGGTTTTTTTTTAATATGCTTAATGCACACAATTTATTTTTATTTAATCTTACTTGTAAAGGATACATAAAATGTTAAATCATAGAAATCATTGGAATACTGATAATTTAAGAAAATATGTAAAAAATATGTATCACCATGAAATTTATATTTAATGATACATCTAAGAAGTTGATTAAATAGACAGCACATCAAAGAGATGTAACTTGAAGAAATACATAGAACACTGAAATTCAACAGCTCTCTTAAATGACTATTATTCATTGCACTAACCAGGTCAGAAACCTAAGCAACAGTTTCTTTGTCTTCATACATCTTAAAGAATACAGGTGATATCCCAATGTGTTTAAGAACAATGCATTTATCTCTACACAAATGGGACTAGTTCAAATCATTACTATATTATGTTGAAATCCTATTTCCTGAGAAGTCTAAAGAAACATAAACTGTCAACCATGAAATTTGTACAACTACATTTTCATTTTTGTCTCCCTTTCCTGTATAAAATTGAAATAACAAGGAAGAATGGTTCAAAATGGCTTGCAACAATTATTTTAATGCATCTGAAAATACATTCTGTCTATCATTCTTTATATATTAAGAGGTTAATTTTTGTAAAAAAATGCATAGAAATGATTTATACTGGAACACAAGTGACTTTGAAAATATATCTTTTGTCTCCTGATTCTCTCTCTCTCTCTCTCTCTCTCTCTCTCTCTCTGTGTGTGTGTGTGTGTGTGTGTGTGTGTGTGTGTGTGTTCATTCCTAAGTCTATAGAACTCATCTGAGAGGTGGAAGACAAAACACACTCACCAGGCTTGGCAACAGGACGAAGCCCTGTCTCCTTTCCTCACTGGCTTCCATCTTTATTAAGAATCTACTCTTTCCAGGAGAGACACTTAGACTGGAATATTCCCCAGAGATGATTTTGTGAAGGACAGAATGTCTCTGAGGAGTCCATTTTCTAGCCTAGCCCTTATACAGGAGTATGTTTAAATTGTTTAGGTCGAAGTGCAAAACATGTACAGTTGGACAATTTTTGCTTCTAGCAAAATCAAGAAAGAGAAATAAAAGGGACATGGCAGAAGATAGTTTCTGGATGCCTTTTCCAATAGAAACATCCAATTAAAAACTACTATGGACAATACTCTTCTAAGAGAATGCTAATTTACACAGAATTTACAGTAACCTTATGAGGCACGAAGTAAGATCACACAATGAAAAGTTTCATTACCATCTGACCATCATAAGAAAGATGCCATGGCCTCAGAGTTGTCTCATAAGAAATAGAAGAGGCAAAGAAAATGTAACTAAGCTTTTCAAAGGTCATTTGTTACAACAGGCTAAGCTTTTAGCATGTTATGCTCACATGAGTAGTCCAGGCATAAGAGGCTGATTCTTTCTATCCACATATAGGAAGTAAAAATGTGAACTTATTAAAATCTACAGACAGAAAGAAAACTGATGATTACAAGAGGCTAGATCCTGAAAGATACAAGAAACGAAGCTTTTTTAATTATGAAAAAATGAATAATTTTATTTTGCATTAACAATATCTTGTACTAGCTGTAGAGAAATACATATTCATTAAGGAGATTACATTTTGTTTAAGAAGTTATATTTTTTCCATTTTATTATTGTTCTGCAGTTTTATTCATTTACAGAATGAATTGTTCTCATTTTCATTCTCCGTCCCCTTCCCTCATTCACATTTCCCACTGGAACTTTTCTTAATCAGTTCCCCTCCGACTTTCTTGTCTTGTTTTTGTATATGGCACACTGATCTTAATTATAGTTCCTTCCTTGAACTTAGGTGGAAAATTATCTAGCAGAACAAGGGCAAGTTATCTGAGGCTACATACCTGAAGAAAGTGACCCCTCAGAAAGTAGTAGGTGCAAATATCTCTTCTATGAGAAATGTAGGTCTCATAGTTGCTTCCTTTATTCATAATAAAGTGTTGATGGGTCTAGTATTTCTTTTTCAACTTGACCAGGGGTCTTTTCCCCTCCCTCCTCTCCTCCAGGCCCCTCCACTCCATCTTCTCTCCCACCCCATGCCAGACCCCCATCTACTTACCCTTCCGTTGATTCTTTTCAGAAAAGTCTGGCCTCCCATGAATATCAACTAGTCATGGCATATAAAGTTGCAGTAAGACCAGGCACCTCCTCTATTATTAAGGCTGGATGAGGAAACAAAGGAGAAAAGCATCTCAAATGCAGAGTTAGAGAGTCAGAGTCATGAAACCAAGTCAGAGTCAGTCTCTGTTCCTACTGTTAGTAGTTTCACAAGAATCAACCTACCGAACTGTAACATATGCCTAGGGCCTAGACCAGTCATATGCTGGGAGTTCAGTCTCTGTGAATATCTATGAGCCCAGGTTAGTTAATTCTGTAGGTTTCTTGTACTGTGCTTGACCCATCTGGCTCCTATAATACTATAATCTTCCCTTCCCTTCTTCTGCAGGATTTCCCAGATTCTGCCTTATGGCTGTGGGGCTCTGTACCTTCTGCATCTACTTCCATCAGTTGCTGGGTGAAGCCTCTCTGATGACAATTAATTAGGCTAGGCATCAATTTGAGAGTATAGGAGAATATCATTAGGAATCATTTGTTGACATTTATTTATTTATTTATTTATTTATTTATTTAGGGTCTCCAGCCTGTGGGTCCTTGCCAACCAAGCAGTATCAGGGTAGGACTCGCCCTCATGGCATGGGTCTCAAGTTGGACTAGTCATTTGTTGGCCATTCCCACAATTTCTACACCACTTTTACCCTAGCATATCTTGTAGGAAAGACAAACTGTAGGTCAAGGTTTTTGTGGCTAGGGTAGTGTCCCAATCCCTCTGCTGCCAGTCTTGCTCTGGTAAAGAGAATGGCCAGTTCAGGCTTCTTATCCCCCATTATAAGAGTCTTAGCTAGGACCACCCTCATAGATCCTGGGAATTTCCATTGCACTAGATTTCTAGCTCATCTCAGGGATGCCACCCCCACCCAACCACAATTCCAGTTGTCTCTGGAAATCTTGTCTTCTGCAAATCTTGTGAAGATTACCAGGGTAGAAATAAGTTCATTATTGCAACAAGAATATCAAATTGAGAAGATATCATGATTTGTTGCACATATCCCCATCTTGGCTTTTATTTTTGCTCTACCTCCTCTTCCACAATAATCTCTGTCCATGGGCAGAGTCTTACAGCAATCACAACTGCATTCAAGCACACCACCATTGCCAATTCTCAGCATTTTGGCCAATTATATGTTTAGCCACTGACTACTGTAGAAAAAAAAGGCCTTGGTGAAGGCTGCAATGAGTGCTAATCTTTGGACATAAAGTAAGAATATAGAAGGAAATTTCACAACATATTCTTGTCTATTTAGCAACACAATAGTAGTAGGCTTCCCCTTTAGAGCCGATGATTCTCAACCCTCTGCCTTTAACCAAATTTACAAGACCACGCATGAGATCCCTCTTGTGGAACAGACAGATTGCAAAACCAATAAGAAAGCATCTGGTTAACCCCATAATAACTATGCCAATATAAGGCTAGAGGTCACCTCTTGCCTATTAGGTCATTCATTATTATACCTCCCACAGTTCAGTCCTAATCAGAACTGAATAATAACATTAATGCCTTTCTCTCCAAGCAACTGGAATAGTATATTCTGGGAGTGTGAAGGATAGCTGATATGGAGGAATTTTCCAGCTCAGCACATGCATGTTTTCTCTATGACCTGTGACCATGGTGTGGTATGATCAGCAATAAGAGCTTATCAGCAAGCTACAATGAACAATTAAGATTAATGAAAGGAAGCCACACTATTTGGGGGGATTTGAGAAACTCCCTGACCAAGCTGAGCATTGCTATTTTTTTCTATAATTTATGACAGAAGAAGACACAAACCTCATTCCTAACCCAGAAGCTATCTCCAATTGATAACCACTTGCAAATGAAAAATTAGTTTTCTCCAACCAAGTATTACCAGGAATACAAATTACTTTCTTTTAGAGTGTTAGATGTATATTTAAGTTATTATTTTCTTTTTTATTTATTCTGTTATACAAAACATCCCAACAGCACCAATCCCTGACATTATTAATGATATTCTGTTATGTTTACAGACAGGAGCCTAGCATAAATGTCCTGAGAGGCTCTAACCAGCATATGACTGTAACAGATACAGATACCCATAACCAAACATAGACGAAGGACAGGAATCCTTATGAAAAAGTTGAGGGAAAGATGGAAGGCCCTGAAGGGGATGAGAATCCCATAGGAAGACTAAAATAGTCAACTAACGTTGACCCCTGGTATCTCTCAGAGACAGAGTCCACAACCAAGGAACATACACAGGCTGGAACAAGGCCCCTGGAACATATGTAGCAGATGTATAGATCAGTCTCCATCTGGGTACCCCAACTACTTGAGTGGGGCTCTCCCTAAAGCTGTAGCCTGATTGGTATCTGTTTCCCAACAGGGCGCCATTATCTGGCCTCAGTGTGAGAGGATGTTTTTAATCTGGCAGAGACTTGGTGCTCCAGGTAAGACAATACCCACCCTCTCAGAGGAGAAAGAAAGGATGGATGAGGGAGGGAGTCTGTGAAGGAGTAACTAAGAGGAGGGCAACATTTGAAATATAAATAAATATAGATAAATAGAATGGATGATAAATGAATTCTTCTCAAAAACTAGTAAAAGAATAATACTGAGTAAATGAGAAATAACAACAACAGGGTATGAACAGCTATGGAGTGTTGCAAAATAGCCAATGAAAAGTACACTCATTGTACTTCATAATCTTCTGCTTTTAAATAAACCCAATTTCTATATAAATATAGACACATCTCTTGTAGTGAGGATGTAGGCGTTATGATAAATGAACCATTTAAACACTGTGCATTGCAATCATAGCAATTAAACTGAAATAATTTTATAGGAGAATAGTGAGAGTGTCACTGTAGAGAAATCCTTTCTTATTTGAGAAAGAGGTATGAAATTCACATAAATAACTCAAATTTTATCTATTTTTAGCACACAACTATGTTCTTTAAGACACATTCAACTGCAAAACAATTTGAATCTTATAAAAATATTTTAAAATGAAGAAAATAAAGAGCTCATGTTCTTTATTATGTAAAAGAACATACTTAGATTTCACTCAGCAACAAAATAAATTCAGTTTGTGTGCTTTGAAAACCTGAAAACTTTGAGGAATCTGTTTCTTATCTTCTTGGTCCTCACACCATAAATAATGGGGTTCACCATGGGTGGCACAAGAAGATAGATGTTGGCTACAAATATATGCACCTGGGGAGCCACTTTGTGCCCAAACCTATGGGTGAGGAAGGAGAAGAAGGCTGGGGTATAGGACACTAAGATGACACAGACATGTGAGCCACAGGTGCCCAGAGTCTTGAGTCTGGCATCCTTGGAAGGAAGGTGGAAGACTGTGTTGAGTATGAGAACATAAGAGCAAATGATCAATATGAAGTCCACCCCACCAGTAAGGAAGGCAACAATGAGGCTGTAAGCTCTGCGGATGCTTGTCTCAGCACAGGCAATCTTGATGAGGGCCATGAATTCACAGTAGGTGTGGGAAATTATATTTGTCTTGCAGTAGGGAAGCCAACGTAACAAAAAAGGATGAGGACTGAGAAGGGCTATTCCCCGAAGGACAACAGCTAGACCTATCCCGCCAGTTAGAGTGCGTGTCAAAATAGCTGAGTGTCTTAATGGGTTACAAATCGCTACATAACGGTCAAACGCCATGGCCAAGAAAAAGCCAGACTCCATGGTTGAGCAAGAGTGAATCAGGAAGATCTGAGTGAGGCAAGCTTCAAAGCGAATCTCTCCATCATGAAACCAGAAGAGACTGAGAAGTTTGGGAACAGCTGTAGTGCACACCACGAGGTCGGCCACTGCCAACATGCAGAGGAAGAGGTACATTGGCTCATGGAGGCTGGCATCTGTCTTGATGATGAACAAAAGTGAGCTGTTTCCGACCAATGCTAAAACGTAGACCATGCAAAAGGGAATAGAGATCCAGATGTGTGCTGCTTCCAAACCAGGAATGCCAATGAGGATGAAGGTTGAGGGATGGACATCAGATTTATTGTAGACAGACATAATGACTGACAAATGTCTTAGATTCCTCCTCATGCATGGTTCCTATAAAAGGATCAAAAATAATTTCTACATCTAAAATTTCTTTATGCCAGATAAATTATACCTTTAAATGTATAGCATATAGATTATTTTTGTCACATAAAAGAATTACACATTACAGAATTACACTGCCTTTGAAAAGTCACCACTGTGATTAAAAATAGTTGATATCTGTAATGAGTTCTGCAGTCTTTTCTTTCTAATGGGATGCCCTGAACTCTTTGTTCTCCTCATCCACACAGACAACTTTCATAGTTTATATTTATGTATTAACGTTGCTTTATTTTCACTGCTATGTGGATTTCTGTTTTATAATGTGATTGATGTATAGATGCAAATGAGGAAGACATGTAAGTACAAAAACACATCTTTATATGATTGGAAATCATATTGTCTTCCAGTGAAAAGAATGTGAAACTTACTGAAAATTCAAGAATGAACAAGGCTTATGGTGTAAGGGAGTAAACATTTTTGATACAGAAAGCATTCTATGAGGGACTAGATAGAGGATTTGTGTTTGTTCTTTACTTTTCATTCTTTTAAAAAATAAATACTATCATTAATAGTGTCAGAGATTGGTGCTTGCCCAGGAGATGGGTCTCAAGTTGGGCCTGTTATTGGTTGGCCATTCCCTCATTCTCTTCTCTATCCCCCATTCCTGTATTTCTTGTAGAAAGGATAAATTTTGAGTTGAAAGTTTTGTGAGTGAGTTAGTGTCTCACTGGAATTCCTTCCTGGCTTCAGGATGTTCTTCTAGCTAGGCTGCCTTGTCTGTCCTTGGGAGAGGATATGCCTAGCCTCACAGAGATTTGATATACCAGAGATAGCCTCACACTAGTTCAGAGGAGAAGGGGAAGGGGCTTGGAGGAAGGATTGTGGGACTGGCATGGGGCAGTAAGTAAGATGTAAAGTGAGTATGTTAAACAAATATATTAATTAATTAATATTTACAAATGACCATATACATATACCTATGATATAGGAATGTCAATATGTGGGATCATCTGTCAATAGTAGTGGCTGAATGATCATGTAGACAGTTATTCATTTTTACTTGAGAACCATTGGACATAAAAGTACTAGTGGTCAGAAAAATATATATTAGCAGATAAACAAGGCAAGGTGTCATCCATGGTACTTCACTGACTTACATACTTTCATATTTGATCTTGCTAGGCAAGTTTTACAATAAGTTCATTAGAACATTATTTTAGTTACTGAAACTTCTTTTCATTTATCTGTGAGATAAGTTGATACCACAGGTATTCTTCTCTATCAAACTTTTGGTTCACAAATCATTCTTGCCGCATATGTTTCTGCATTGCTTAGTTTTCATGCCCATGCACCTGCTATAATTTGATGGTTATACTTGTCTAATTTTAAGCATTATTAGAACATAACTGTGAAAGTTGTGTCAGTCTCATGATAAATGAATTATTTTTAATTGCTTATAAACACAACTGATGCAACTCCTAAAATATCTACCATTATTGATAGCCTTGCATTTATGGGCTATTTATGTCAATAAAAATTAACAGTATTCAAAAGAATCAGGTTTATAATATGTGTCAACTTCAAATTGGAAAGATATAAAACACTTTACATCCCTTTTTAGATTTTAAATTTTACATACAAATTATGTGTTCACTTCCACTACCTGACTTTCAGGGAGCTTTGAAACAGGTATTCTTTTTTGATTATAGAAATAGCTGAATACCCAAGTCAACACAACTTTGTAATTTTTAAGCAATAAAATTTCTAGATGATGTCATATAGAGATTAGAACAAGAATATAAAGAAAAAAAAGATACTTGCACAGTTACTTAATTGTGTTATCCTGTTTCTAAACCTATCAGTGATTGACAATAAGGCGGTTGTTTTACTGAGAATATTGCATGTATGAACTAATAAATTTGCTCTACTTTCTTCTTGAATAGAGTCCTGGTAACTTTGTAAGTTTAAAAAGGTAGTAATGAAATGCCCTACAGTGGGGAGACGGAACTTGTAGAGCCCACCTTGAGTAGAAAGACAAGGCACCAAGTGGAGGGATGGAGTTGCCATCCCACAGTCAAAATCTCTGACCTAGAATTGATCTTGTCTGAAAGAACTTCAGGGACAAAAATGGAGAAGAGCCTGAGGAAAAGGAGGTCCAGTGACAGGCCCAAATTGGGATCCAGCTCAAGGGAAGGTCTCAAGGCCTGACACTATTACTGATGATATGATGTGCTTACAAACAGGGGCCTATCATGACTGCCCTCCAAAATACCCATCAAGCAGCTGAAAGCATCAGATTCAGATATTTACACCCAACCATTGGACAGAAGCTGTGACCCCTGTGGATGAATTAAGGGAAAACCTGAAGAAGATGAAAAGGAGAGCAACCCTATAGGAAGACCAGCAGTCTCAACTAACCTGGACCCCTGGGATTTCTCAGACACTGAGCCACCAACCAGGCAGCATACACTAGCTGATATGAGGCTCCCAACACATATACAGCAGAGGACTGCTGGGTCTGAACAGAGTCAGAGAAGATGTACCTAACGCTTGAAAGAGTTGGGGCCCCGGGGAGTGGGTAGGTCTGGTGGGATGGGGTGGGGGGATGGGACATCCTCTTGGAGACAGGGGGAGGAGGTGTGGGATGTAGAAGGTAGACCATGAGGGGGATAATGTCTGGACTGTAAAATAATATTGAAGAATAATAATGTTCTTTGACTATGTGGGTTTATTGTCTTGCTTGTTCCTTGACTATTTGCATCTATTGTATTGCTAGTTCCTAAACTTAGAACTGACCTTAATACTTGCATGTAATTAAAATGGTATAAAAGCAAAAAGAGTAGGGGGCATGGGATAGGGAGTTTCTGGGGGGGGATGGGGAAACTAACATTATTTAATTATATTGCTATAAATAGAAATGATGGGTATTTTGTGCATGCAATATTAAAACACGTTTCACTATTAATTTGATACGTGATGTTTAAAGTTCAATTGCTTAAAATTACATGAAGAAGCTCCTTCAAATTAAATTTTTTCTTTTTGAAACTAGACCATCACAAATGATATTCTGAACATTTAACCTGAGAAGAAAAAATGAACTAACCATGCTCTTTCAATCTTCTCCATCTCTACAATTATGATTATGTACATACCTGTTGCTTATATGATAGATATATTCTACACAGCACAAAACCAAGAGGGATCAATTGTCCCAAGAAATCTTATAGAAGCTCATGTACTTGACTGGATGCTGTGAGTAGAACCCAGGAATCTTCTATTTGAACCATATACACTTACCTGATCACATAATGAGAGTTATTGTGTATTCATCACCTCAGGACCAGTTCTGCAAGCACCAGGGTAAACATCTGCTAGGCTACAGTAAGTTGCGGTTTCTGCCTTAGCTTACTATGTTATGACTGAATGACATTTTGGACCATTTGCAGGTGCCTCAGGCTCCCATGACCAAGGAATGGGGGTGGCTTCCTTGTGGAGTCAAGAAAAATCAGAACCAAAGGTTGAAATTTGAAGATTTGAGGTCAGAGACAACTTTTAGATCTTTAGACTCACATCTTTCTTACAGGAGAATGAATAAAGAGTAGGCAGAGAGATTTCCTCCTCTGTCTCTGCAGACTTCCTCTCAGCAGCATTTTAAAATTGTTTGAATCTCAATACGTAATTCTAAATAAACATGAAATGAAAAGATAGAGACTCAGTCGTTTTTAATAAAAGCATTGTCTTGTTTCACTTCTGCTGCAATGATAAGATAGCCTGACCAAAAAAAAAAAAAATTAATGAAAAGAAGCCAAGCAAACAAAATACCGTTTAGGGGAGATGGCATTAATATCAGTTTACAATCCATTAGTGTGAGGAAGTCAAGAAATAAGTTTAAACAACTAGTCCCATCACATCCACACTTAAAAGCAGATAGAGAACAGATGCATGCATACCTCCTTGCTTGATTGTTTGTTCTTAGCCAGATTTCTCCACTTTATATAGCTCATGGCCCTTTTTAGGGAATGTTGCAATGCACAGCGGGCTGGGCCTTCCCACATCAATTACCTTAATTAAGATAATGGACTACACACATACTCACAGCCAGTCTGAGTTGGATAACATCTTTTCAGGTTATTCTAGCTTCTTTCAAGTTGACAAATAATCCTTACCATAACAAAAGTCAACCTTGCCAGTTTTGTTAGATGTAAAACTTGAAATCATACAAATTTATTATTGTACTAATTATATTCTTCATATATAATAAAGATAGATAGGCAGTAGATAGATAGATAGATAGATAGTAGATAGATAGTAGATAGATAGATAGATAGATAGATAGATAGATAATGATTCAAAGATTCCATTTTATAATAATTTAAAATCCAAATTAATATAGGCAGCTCATTCAAAGTAGTAAGAATATATAAAAATATGCCAAATTTTTCCTGTCCCCATATACATAATCTCAGAAGAAGGTGGGCAAAGTAACGTTCTTAAATTCTGGTTTAACTGCCTTTAAAGCTCATAATATACACAAAACGCATTGTACATTGTTATTCAGCCTTCTTCTCCCTCATCCTATCTTTCCCTGTAAAATAGTTCATCAATATAGTGCTGAGATGATGTAAAGTGTTCCCAAGAGCCAGAATTTTGTCACATGCTTGGTAAAATGTAACTTCATTAGTCAAGCTTCATATCTAATGATTTATAGCTCTTTGTGACATGAGTTATGAGCTAAAGCATCAATACATGTCCCCAAAGGAAGAGAAGTTTCCTTATGTGCACATGATGAGTGTTTTTAAATCTTTCTATCTATCTAGGGTCTGATGAATACATGAACAGAAAGTTCTCCATAAAATTTACAAGATGATCCTCCAAGACAGGATGGGGTGACTTGTAGTATGTGTCCTGTGATCAAATTGCAACTCCGAAGAGAAAATCCTCTAATGGGTCAGGCTTAAGTTACCAAACAAAACTTAGAGTGTTTCTCTTTGGATCATTTATTGGAGGACCCAGAGATTTAAAAATAAAATAAAATAAAATAAAATAAAATAAAATAAAATAAAATAAAATAAAATAAAATAAAATAAAATAAAATAAAATAAAATAAAATAAACTAGTGTCCTTGCTTTTGCTCTTCTACTAGAACTTTATTGTAAAGATCTATTGCTGGAGATACCACATATTTTGGTCATAGACTGTGGAGAAATGAAGCAGGTACTGACTTAACAACTTTCTCTCTTCTGCCTAGCTTACACTGTGCCAGAAGGTGATGTACAGGCCTATTTTGGAGAGGTATCATGAGTATTTTTACCCAGCTATTGTCCCTGCTAACTACAATATTGATCAGCCTGGCAATGTACATTCATTGGTTCAGTGGTGAAACAAATGTGATGAATAACCAATAGTTTTGTGGTTTATAAACTCCCACTCCACAGGTAGAAATTCATATTTGCAAACCCCACCAAGAACCCATGGCAGTGGTGCTCATATATTCTAGAGGAGAGCCTATTAATGCTATTTTACTGAATAAAAATAGTATCAAACTTCTTTTTAAATATTATCATTATACCTATAATTAGTGCAGCTCTCGTCGATCATTTTAGAAGCTTTCTATTGCAGCAGAAGAGTCAAGATGGACTGTGGGCCTAGTAAAAATCTAAATACCACTTTTCCGCTAAAGGAGTATAACAGTAAAATGACTCATAATAATATTCTGCTACACCCATAAATCAGTTCCTCACTCAGTCGTAATCAGAGAGACTTCTTTCAGTAGATGGGAACTAACACACAAAGCCACAACTGGACAATGTGTGCAGAGTGAGAGATTTTGGAACATTCAGTGCTAAATGAGATGTTTTCATCAAACCTTTCCCTTCAGGGCTTAGGAAGCTCTGAGGAAGAGAAGGCAGAAAGATTTATAAGAGTCAGAAATGATGGCTGCCATCAAGGAAATGGTGCCTTCCAGGCACAGCAGGACTGATGCACATATGAACTCACTGAAACATGGCCTGCACAAGTTCAAGCCAGACAGTCTCCCAGCACTGAGAAGGGGAAGTGGACATGAGCTCCCATCCCTAAGTATCTACCAGTTGGTATCTGCTCACAAAGGAAAACTTATTTTTTTTCCAATGGATTCTCACTGAATATTAACCACACTTAAGGGTACTCTCTAGGCCTGCAGAAAACAGACATCAAAATCAGTAGCAAATTTTCCCTAGATTTTTACTCATATTGGTTTGTTTGGACAGAAAACTTTGTCAGCTGTGCAACCAATAGATGTTTGTAGCCAGAGGATGCAAAGTGTTTCAAAATAGAAACACAAAGAAAGCAAACTGGTTGCAGATGTAGTGACAGCCATTACTTTGGAAAGATATGATTGCAAGGCAAACGTTTTATCAAAATATTCTTTATTAAACGATAAACAAAAAAGTACACCATCTAATGTAGTGAGAGCAGAAGCCAGGTGTGGGGAGAGCAAGAGTGGTAGTAAGATAAAGTCTCACAGATTTGTGAGTCACTATTTGGAATACATTAAAAATTTCTTTTGTTTATCACAGTCTTCTTTAGCAAATTGCTTCATCTCTCAAGAATGTACTCCAACTTCCTGAGAATATTTAAATGCTAACTACTCTGTTATCTCTTCTCTTAAAGTATTACTTTTCATTAACACTTTAAATAATGTTACACATTATTTAGATATATCAAACAACCCTGTTATACCAGTTATCACATCCCTTAGCTTTTGAAGCCATTACCACATACCTCAGAATTATCATTATTGCTTTGAAGCCATTTGTTGATACCTGAGTTGTTATTAAATCTCTGGATAAGTTGCTTTGATGTCTAAGAGCTAAGGAAACTTGAGTTTGTCTTTGATATTCAGATGATTCTCATGAGTTTACCTCAGCAGCAATATGTTAAATGATGGAAGCCAGACATGGAAACTCACCTATACCATGTGTTGTCCAAATGTTCTTTTAGAGAAGATACACTTACTTTGGAGTCATGTTCTGATGCCCATCTTTTTATTCTGCCACCTTCTGAACCAAACAGGTAAAACATAAAATTGTACTGCATTATATTATAAATGGGGGTTAACTGTGGTGCAAGAGCAAAGGGAAAGAGTTATGACAATAAGGGAGTAAACACACCAAGAAAGATTAACTGACTAACCTGTTCACATGTGATACACAAGGGAACCCTGAGGACTATAAAGCCTGTGGTTCATTCAGAGCCAATGAGATGGTATTGAAGCCATGAGTAACTAACTGTTCACTTATTAAAGACACTGAATGAGAATGAAGTAGCTTGAGAATAAACTTGCAACACCATAGCTACCCTGGTGAATCTACCAAATGTTCAACCAATTCAGCACATATTTGTCAAAATACAGAAATAGAGTGAACATTTTATCCCATTCAAAATGCAACTAGGATACTTAGACATAGAGCTATTTCAGAACTAGAAAAAAATATTAAAGGATGATTTCAGTGGCACAGTGAATCCACAAGAGTTACTTTTGTGACAGCTTCTGAATAATTCTCTATTGAATTTAATGTTCAAGGAGCTGCATTCAATAATACATTTTTCTCTCTTTTTTATAACAGTTTATTCTACTTCACTTCTACTGTTTGGAACTAGAGTATTCAGGATTGTCTAAAATGAGTATAATAAAGTCAATCTCATTCCAACCTTCAACTGTGGAATCATACTTTACACTAAATCAATGTCATTATAATTCTTCATGGGAGATGATTCTAAGTTATCCAAATGCAATACAGCTTTCATGTAAACCATAAGACAACAAAGTCTATGCTCCTAAGTAAATTTTGCATGTGAGTGAGTAGACAACCTCCTAGTTAAGCTCCTAAAGCGTTTACAGCCCACAGATATTTCTTTTATTCTTTATTCCTTCTTGTGTTTTGTTTGTCGTTTAATTTTAGCCTCGTTTTCTAAAAAAAGAAAAAGAAAAAAAGAAAGAAAATGAAAGAAAAAGAAAAGAAAAAACAGCTATTCTTTTGTAGCCCAAAGTGGACAGGAAATCACTATGAAATCAAAGTAAGCCCCAATATTACAATCTATCTTTATCAGCCTCCACAGTCGCAGTCCTACAGACACGAGTAATCAAGTCTGGCTCCATAGTTAACTTCTGCTCTCTATTTCTGTTCTATTTCTTCTTGGTAGTTATCCTAGCAAAACAGCTATTTGAGATTTTATTCATAAATCCAGATATATTTTTGCATCTATCTTTTTAATGTGGAGGGCTTAAATCCTTTTTACATTCCTGACTTGATAAGAGGCATTACCATTTTTTTATTTTATTGAAAATATTTTTTCATGCAACATTTTCTGATTATAATTTTCCCTTATCCAAATCCTCTAGGAACCTCCCCATAACCCTCCCACCTGAATCCACATTTTGGGGGGTCTTTTTTTGGTCTCTCCTTAGAAAATAAACAGGCATCTAAAAAATCATAATGAAATAATATAAAATAAAAGCAAATGAATTGGAATGTAACAAAACAAATAAACAGAAAAAAAGAGTCAAAAATATGCACAGGAAATACATACAGATGTAGAGGCACATGTTCTCACAAATGTGAAACCCATAAAAACCACAAAATTGGAAGCCATAAAATATGCACAAAAGACCTCTAAAACTAAAATAATAATAGTAACAACAATGATAATAAAACATAAAGAAAGAAAAAATAAAATAGAAAATGAATAAATAAATAAATATTCTGACTAAACATTATGAGACAAAAAAAAAACCCTCCAGAGATGACATTGACTTTGTTTTGTGTTGGCTATCTATTGTTGGGAACCGGGCCTGCTCTTAAGAGTAAGTTGTTTTGGGATCATTTTTCTCCTATCAAGCTGCCCCATTCAGTCTTGATATGAGGGTTTGTGCCTAATCCTATCATAACTTGTTATGCCATGTTCAGTTGATATCCCTGGGTGGCCTGCTCTTTTCTGAAGGGAAACAGAGAAGTGGATCTGGGGGGAAGAGAGATAAAGGGGAAACTGGGGGGAGTAGAAGGAGGAGAAACTGCTGTTGGGATGTATTATTGTGTGACAGAAGAATAAATAAAAAAGGAAAGAAAAATATATATCTGACACTTTAAAAGAAAGCAGTTTGTATTCCCACTAAGACTCTGTTGGAGAAAACTAATTTTTCAATTGCAAGTGGTTATTAATTGGGATAGTTTCTGGATTTGGTATGGGGTTTTGTGCCTACTTCTTCAGTCAGTAATGGGACTATATCTGTTTCAGACCCATGCTTTGTGCATGCTACCACAGTGTCTGTGAGTTTATATGTATGTTGGCCTTGCTGTTTAGAAGGGTTAATTCTTGTTTCCCTCCCATCTAGCTCTTACAGTCTTTCAACTTCCTCTTGCTCAAAGTTTCATGAGTGCTGAGGGGAGGATACGATGGAAACATCTGATTTAGGACTTAAGGTTTCAAGGTCTCTCAACTCTCCTAGCATTGTCTGGCTGTAAGTCTCTATATTTGCACCCTTCGACTGAAAAAGGAAGTGTTTAATGATGTCTGAGCAAGGGACTAATCTATGGGGGTGTCGTTTTATTAATTCATTCCTTTAGCAGAACAGTAGTATTTTGTTTCCCCTGTGTCCCTGGTCAATTTAGTATTAAATTCTTAGCCATACAAGCAGCATAAAAGGATGGATTCAATCTCAAAGAGTGGGCTTCAAATCCATCAGATGAAGGTTGGTTACCCCCCAAATTTTATGCCACTATTACACTAGCACATCTTACAAACAGGTCATCATTGTAGATCAAAGGGTTTGTAGCTGAGTTGGTGCTTACCCTTCTCCAATTGTAGTATGCAGAGTACCTTCCAGTGCCATGAACACTAGTCGGTAGGGTAAAGGCTCTAGGAAGTCACCAGATCAGCATCTCTGTGTTCAATGATTTGTGTAAATGTTGTCTTCAGCAACAAAACCTTGCCATCAGTTTGTGGGTAGCAACGAATTTAAATGATTTTAAAGTAACTTCCAATATTGTTATACTGCTATGTGAAATATAGTGTTCATTTGGGACCATTTATCCAATATAAAAAATTTTAATACATTGATATATACAGATACCATAAATATCAGATAACATGAAGAGAATGGATATTGAAAATGAGTAATTAGAGAGCTTCCACATCAGTGAAAACTGGCAATACTCAAGATGAGTGTCAAAGGTGTCAAACAATAGAGAACTTACACAAGGACGTCTGTGTAAGACTATAAAATAAAATGACCACCTGGTTCTCAAATGTATACACATTATGCCTATATATCCTTACAGCCAACTCTCCATCCCACAATCAGAAGTTATCCTTTCCCTATTAGAGAATTCATTTCTCTTTTCTTTGTACTCATATATGCAAGAGAAAGATCCAGATTCTAAATGACAGTAAGTTAGAAAATCTCTGTTTGCATTTTTCTAAATTCCATTTGCTTAGTGGAGCAGTGCTTGGTACTTGAACTCCAACCCCCAAAACAGGTCTTTAGAAGTGCCTAGTGATAATGAAAATTAAAAACAAAAAGGGCTAGAAAAGTATCAATCTCTCCTCATTAAATATTTCTCATTAAATTATTAACAGACAGTAATAATCTGTGATCTGATGTAGGGCCATACACACAAGGTTAGAACTGTCTTGTTTCCATCAGAGGAACTATTTAACCTTATATATTTTTAACCTCTTTTTTTTCTAATAGGGAAATTTATTCTGAGTTCTTCGGCCTGAAATCCTCAAAGGTGATGGGTTGTCTACACAACCATAATGTTCATGTCAGCAACAGTGTCAAATTTAGTTTATCATACCACAACACACCACTGATTTCCTGAACATTACAAAATTATGTGGTGCACCATGATGTCAAGATTATGACTCAGATTTTAATATTGCCCCAACAAAAGTAAACTCACAGAATTTTTTATTACATTGAACCATGCAATTGAACTTGTTCATTGATTTTTCAATCAGTAATTGAAATAAAATAAGAATCTAGGAGATGCATATTATTGTTATTGTTTTTCTACCAACTATTAATATAAAGCCATGTATATATTTTACTAGTCTCAATTTTGAAACTTCCCTGAAGAATGCCATTGAGCTTAAAGAGGAAAGTACCTAAGATTAGTGGATATAAAATGATGCTATAGACATGAGTATTCATGTTTCCATCTTAGAGGGCTTGCCCATGAAATACAAGAATGTGACATAATCATTCTTCAGGATAAATGGTTCATATGATCCATAAACCAAGAGGAACATGAAGGGACATTGCAGCTCAGTGCTCTGAGTGTAAAGGCTTTATCTCAGGACGTCACAAACCTTTCCTTTCTTCTTCCCTCACCCAACTTGCTACCGTGTTGATTTTGAGAGAACAGGTAGGTGTGTCTGATTTCTATTGGTAGAGTACAATTAGAGTACAGATTTAGCGTTTCTTGTTCTGTTGATTAAAAAGGCGATATGTTTCAAGGTGCCCTCATGTGTTCAGGAAGAACACATTTTGTTGTTTTTCATTCTTCTATAGGCTACTCATAGTCTTAGCTCAAAGGTTCAAGATAAGCTTCAGGAGTATGACTCATCCTATTATGACGTGACTGTAGCCATCTTTTATCATTGCATCTTCTCTCAATCTTATCTTTCTCTTCTCCACTTTTAATGATCCATGTGATTATATTAGGTCCCCTAGATAATCAGAAGATTTTTTTTTACCTTGAAGTTAAGTGATTGACAACTGTCATACTGTCTCTGACCTTAGTCCTCTTTTCAACAAAATTAATGTGTTTAATTTTTCAGTAGCTCCCAAGTGAGCTTCCTACTTTCTTACTTCCACCTCAGAACATTCATTTTTAAAATTCTACTTTTAAAGTGCTTAGTCAGGATGATTTGAGAGTTCAACAGGAAATCAAAAGGCCAAAGAAAAACCACACTTTCAAAGATCATTCACAGCATTTAAAATGTTAACAATACAACAAGGAAGTGCATGAAATATTAGATACCTTTCAGTATTTTAAAGATGTGCAGTTAGAATGCTTAAAAATTGTGTGTGTGTGTATGTGTGTGTGTACATGTAAGACATAAACTTATAATCATGAGTAATCACAAAAAAATTCAGTGTCTGAAAACATTTATACTGAGAAGAGAGAAAAATAAAATGATAAAGACAAAACATGCAATTCTTAAAGATAAAAGTGAAAACTTATGAACAAATAATTCAGATTTTATTTTGCAATATTGACAGGAATGTACTGAAGGATAGGTTGTACCAAACATATAAACAAACCATAAAAAGTTCTTAAAATGGTAAATAAACAGAATTTCATAAATAAAAATTTACCGAATACTGAACATGAATATATACATACACATACATACACGCACACACACACACTTGTGTGTGTGTGCGTGTATGTATGTGTGTGTATCTAAGACAGGGCCTTAGGTTAGTCACTGATAGATACATAAACGTCAACGAAGGAAACACCCAACATAAATTTGTCTTCTGACCTCTACATGTCTTCCCTGATTCCCCACCCCACAAAACCAGTAATTATAAGTAATGCATACAATTAGTCAAAATATACATGTATATATAATCAATATATTGGAAAGTGTTACAACATCAAAAATAAGCATGTCACCTAAAGAACAGGGAAAATGGTTTTAAAGAACTGAATTTGTATTTGTATAAATGAATTTCCTTAACAGCATTATTTAATATGAAAATTAAAACTAGTGAGAAAACAGTAGAATAGAATAATCAACACTTAATAAACTTCTATTTTATGATTCACAGACAAAGACAATGAGGCTAATATGAACATAAAGACAAATTTTCAAAAACTAGCAAGCCTGAGGGAAACTGTTCAGCTACAGTGAAATGATTTGGAATATGTGGCATAGCCCATGGAAACTTGTGAATCCCAGAGAAAGGAGATAACTATGACTTTTTTGTAAAAATGAGTTGTTAAAAACATGTCTCAAGGAATAAAAGTCTTCTTTTATAGTTTTTTTTCAATCTGAAATTATAATTTCAGATTATAACACGAGGTAAACAGATGCACAAAAATATTTTTAAAAATAACACATAGGTTTGTTTTGTTTCACAGAGAATAGTTACAAATTGATTTTTAACATAAAATAAAAATTGAAGTATGAAACTTTTAATAGTAGCAAGTAAAACAAGAGCTATAAGTTCTGTAATTTCCAAGACATAATCAAGAAGGCAGTCTAAAGATAGAAATTGAATTATTCAAAATTTATGAGAAAATAAAATTATGAGAAAATATAAAATTTTTTAAAAATACTGATTCAAAAACAAAGATTAACAAAATGTAGAAGGACCTTCTTTCTGATGATATCCGTATCACCTAATAATTCTACTTAAGAACAAAATGCAGAATTAATTACACTTACATAAAACATGCTGCAAAGATATGCAATATATTTTATGATTAAAATAAGACAAATAAGCAGATGAATACTTAAATGGAATTAATATTGTAAACACACTGAAATGTTTAACCTATTATTCAAGTCTATCACTCCTTGCTTAAATTTATTCTAAGATTTAATTCTTAGGCTGATTAAATAGGATAATTTTTCTCTCTGTATGGTTATTGGTAGTATATAGATGGCTGCTGACTTGTGTGTTAATTTAATATCTTACTGCTGATTGTGTCTATCAGTGTAGCAGATATCTGGTGGAATCTTTAAGAGCTTTATGGATAGAATCAGATCAGCTGCAAATCAGGGTATCTTGACTTCACCCTTTTCTACATGTATCCTTTTATCTCTTTACTTATCTTATTGCTCTGGCTAAGACTTTGATGGGCTTTAAAAACAAAATACAAGAGATGCTAGTGGGTGGATAGGCACTTGCAGCATGAACGTGCTTCTCTCTGAGTAAGCCCTCTCGGAAGTGACTGAACTGTAAAGTTGATCACTCTTGCTCAGAGCTCCAGCCATTCCTTATGTTTTTCACTTTACTTCCATTTTTTGGTTTCAAAAATATAAATGTGTGAAAATGTAAACGGATTTGTTTGACCACACAGATGTCATTGCTAGGCTGCGATTTTGTTTTTAGTAATCATTCTTCTATGCTCACTTTTACAGTGGTTATTCTCCTATCACGTGGCCCTTTTTTCTTTGTAGAGGAAGTGACAGTTATGTCACAGATTAGTAAAAAGACATCTGGGATGTTTAAAATAGGGAGGTATTTTAAAATCAAAATGTTTATTAAAAAGTCAAAGCTAGCTACAGTGCCAGGCCACTGCAAACATGTCAATAGGTGTGAATACTTCTTGTAGCTGGGTTCTGTTAGGCAATGGAGTTAATGCAGGAAAGTCAATGATACAATGCTGGTGGATCTGTGGTAATGTTCTTGAAACTGGGTGCTTTGGCTATTACTCCACTGAGTCCCATATATTTGACAGAACATTCAAGGTTAAGCTACTAATTTGGCAAAGGATGTTCTAACTCAGGATTGTGGCTATACAGGAACATAATGTTTACAGAGCCAAATAGTTTGAGTACATTTGGCTCTTGGTTTGTCTTCCAAAATTAGAATGTTTCAAGATATATAACAGACTCAATACTAATACAAATCAAACAAATCAATGCACACATGCACAAGTGGTAGAAAACCAGAGACCTTTGTGAGGGCATGTAAGAAATTTCCACATGACCTTCTCCCAGAGTAGCCTTTCCAGAATAGTCTAACAGTCCTTCAATTTTGAAATATGATGAAGTATCTAAATAACTGTTTTATTAATCCACAGTCTGAGACAAACTAACTAGACTTGAAAACTGGTATCCCACCGATTAGAACTATCCACTAAGACAAGAACATATGATAACCTCTTACCTTTTAGTGAATATGTGGAGAACATGTTCTCTTATCTGCTTTGTCCTTACACCATAAATGATGGGATTGAGGGAGGGAGGAATGACCAAATACAGGTTTGCAACAAGAATGTGAATGTAGTGTGGAATGTTGTGTCCAAATCGATGAGTGAGGAAAGAGAAGACTGATGGGATGTAAAAAACACAGAGAACAGCAACGTGGGAACCACACGTGCTGAGGGCTTTTAACCGTGCATCCTGAGATGGGAGGCGGAACACAGCACAAAGAATGTACCCATATGAGATGCCAATAAATACCAAGTTCAAAAGAAAGAGAGAGACTACAAAAAGGCCATATACAGCATTGATATGAATGTCTCCACAGGACAATTTTGCAATGCCCATGTGTTCACAATAGGAATGTGCTATTACATGAGCTTTACAAAAGGGTAAGCGGTAAATGAGATAGATCATTGGGCATATAAACAAGGCTGGACGAATTACAACACATATACTGATGCCCATCAGGACACGAGATGTCAAGATTGTTGTGTAGTGGAGTGGAGCACAGATGGCTACATAACGGTCAAAAGCCATAGCCACGAGGACTTCAGCTTCCATGCCAGTGAAAGCATGGATCAAAAACATCTGAGCCACACAGGCATCAAAGTTTATTTCATGGGCATCAAACCAGAATATACCAAGCATACGGGGCACAGAGGTTGTAGAAAGAGCCAAATCGACTGAAGAAAGGATAGTCAGAAAGTAGAACATGGGCTCTCGGAGAGAACGCTCTGTCTTGATAACTACCAGGATCGTGGTATTTCCCATTAGGGCTACAAGGTAAATACAGCAGAAAGGCAGAGAGATCCAGGCATGGATTTCCTCCAGACCTGGGATCCCAATGAGGAAAAATGTGGCTGGGTGAAAAACACTCCTGTTATTGTGGATCGTCATCCTGCACTGGTCACAAGAGATGAAGTTCTTCCTCCTGTTGGGAAAAATGACACACACAAACACACACACACATAAGAGAAGGGGAATAAAGACAGAAGATAGAAACAGATGAAATACACAAAGAAAGAGAGAGAGAGAGAGAGAGAGAGAGAGAGAGAGAGAGAGAGAGAGAACACAAGATGATGAGGCGGTGGGGGATGAAGGGGCTAGTGTATGAGTCAATAACAACATGAACAGAGTTGAACTCACTTTTACCATGAAACACAGCCTGTTGTAGCAGATTGTATGCTCACTCACTTGCTTGGCCATTTGAATAATTCCGACCACCTTCATATTTCAAATTTTCTTTTACTTCTGAGCATAGGTACTGCAGTAAACTCAAGGCAGATGTATAATAACTAGACCTCTCTTCTTCCTTAGGAAAAAATACAGAATGTGATTTGATTCTGGGAAACTACTCTGTTGTAGGATTCAGCATAAGAAAAGAGGAATACACTATAGAGGAGGTACAGATGCTGTAAACAATTTAATGAAAATGAATTATAAATTCCGGTTTCTAGAAAGGTTAAAACTCAGAATATAAATTCTGACTTGTCAAAGGTATTGAGCATTATAGAGACACATGTATGAAAATGGCTCTTAGCCTGTACTTCCCGTATATGTCTCCAAGTACTATACTATCTTAGTAACTCACCAGAAATCAGCAGGAGATCCACTGGCTCCTGTGCAGAACCTTGAATAGCACAGTACTTAAACTCCTGTCTGAGGAGTACACAAAAGACACATTTATATTGTGTTTCAAGAACTGCAAGGACTTTTCTAATCATATTTTACCCTCAGATGTATACTCAGCTCTGGGACTAAATCCCCAGAGACTGCTTATATAGTCCTATATCCTGCTAGGGAAGCAAAAGCACAAAAAACAACATCTAAAAAACAACAACAACAACAAAAACCCCAAAACCCAAGAATTATTGAGATTCATTTTTTAATCTATATCATAGGTAAGGTTCCCTACCATAAAATGGTAAGGATAAAAATAGCACCAGCTATGAAGTTAAAATAGTAACTAATAGGTATGAAACTCATATCATTAGTGAATTCTGTGTGTGTGTGTGTGTGTGTGTGTATACACCAGTGCATATATTTATAGAGACATGGCCATGAAGTTGAGAATTTACCAGATAATGCTATAAAATATTACTATTTTACTCCAGAAGAATATAAAAATTTCAGGGACTTTGATATCAGTGACTCCAGATGACTACAGTAAAAATTCCATGGCATTCAGCTCCATAAAAATACTGTCTCTGCATTGGCTTTTGTTATTTGACATCTCATGCACACAAAATATCCCTAGCCCTCTATATCCATGCACACTCCACAACTTTCAAGATCTACACTAGTTCTCATATCCAGTGCTGTGGACTAGTGGAGAGAGGGGAAACTGAGGTCAGAATATATTGTATGAGAAAAGAATAAATAGAAATAAAAACAACTAATGCTAAAATGTTCTATCTATCAAAATAAAAGTCAGTGCAAGGAAGTCGAAGAAATGAACAGCCAATCATCACACTTTGAACAGGTTAAAATATTATTTGAAAAAGAAATACAATCAAACACAAACAAAAAATGAAAGCCAAAACAAGAGTAATAACACAAATTTTTAAAAAAGCAAAACAAATGACCAGTAAAATGCCTCTGAGTTCTTTGTGTATAAATATAATTTCTTTTGTAAGAAAATAACTGACATAGTAGGAAGAGGTTTTCTGAAATCCCCTGAGATAACTTGTAGAAACACCAAACCAAAAGTAATGACTACTCCAGACTTTAAATCTACCTAACCACAATGGCTTTTTTAAGGACCAACATCAGGAGACAAGTTTTCTAGCCACTCCAGGACTCCTTCCAAATACTTTTTAATTATGTTTTGGTTTTTACAAGTTTCCATTTTCCCTTTTATTAACAGTATTTTTTCTCATACAATATGTCCTTATTATAATTTCCTCCTCCTCCCTACCAGTAACCAGCCTTGGCTTGGTGAGGGGTTCTTAGGAAGGGATGTTTGGGAGAGACAAAAAGAAGTACTCAGAGTCAAATCACAGATACAAGCTGACAACCTTGTGTTCTGCTTGAGATAGCTCTCCAGAGATCTGTAATCAGCTCATCCAGAAAGCTCAGCTCTCTCAGACCAAAGCTCAGTCTTTTATTTACATATCAATTCAATTGTCCACCCAAGGTTCCATTTTGATTATCAGTGTTTTATGACCTCAGCCACTTGAATCTTAGAAAAGGATAATACATACATACATACATACATACATACATACATACGTACATACGTGTGTGTGTGTGTGTAGGATATATAATATAATAAAGGATAACATAATATACCAAAGTATAGCAAAATGTAATAAGATAAAACAAAAACCATCACATAGAAGTTGGGCACACAAATGAACAGAACAAAAAACCCCTATAAAACAAGGTACATGAATCAGATTCCCACTAGTTTATATACTTGGAAGTGCTTTGAAAACATTTTATATATATATATAT
>NW_021604844.1:325193-330150 GCF_004785775.1 Grammomys surdaster
TATATATATATATATATATATATATATATATATATATATATATATATCAATGAATTCAGAGATCTGCCTGCCTTTGTAAGCACAGACAATAAGCTAGCTGGATGGTACCCAACTCTGAGATCACCATGACCATCACTCCTGTGCCTAAACGCCTAAACTAGCTCTGTCCCTGACTGACCTTAAACTCGAGAATCTGCCTGCTTTTGTAGGCACAAACAATAAACTTAGCTGGATGAGGTCTTGCCCTGCGATCATCATTCCCCAAATCTCTTTATGTTCTTCCTTAAAATCCTTCTGAGAAAATTGCTTATAGTGCAGCTGCCTCTGTTCTTTTAGGACCATAAAGCCCCTCATACAATTCATATTGCATCCTTATATTTTGTACAGTTGAGAAATTATATATTCTTGAACTCATGTTTTCAAATTTCTTTCCCTCAGCCTTAAGGGCTGTCCTGAAGGTCACAGGGTCACAGGGTTTAACATTTTGCTAAGAGCATTATACATACCCTTGCCTCCTGGACTCCTGCTGTCTCTAATTATCTCATAGTCATTGGTCTTGGCAGAAAGAATATTCCTTCAAAGGAGGAACATCAAGTAAAATATACAAACAAGCCTAACACCACTTAGCAACTTTCAACACTCATGGATACCCAGTCCCTGCTTGCTCTGCCCCTATGTCAGGGGCTGTGTCATGCTATCCCTTACATGTGGCCATACAGGACTCAGCACTGCCCATTTCCCCTCCCATTTAAATCCACGCATTTTCTGTCTCTCTTTAGAAAAAAAATACAGATTTAAGAGGTAAGAGCAAATTAACAGTATAATAAAACAAAAACCATCACATAGAAGTTGGGCAATGCAAATGAACAGAACAAAAAAAACCTACAAAACAAGGTACATGAATCAGATACCCACTAGTTTATATACTTGGAAGTGCTTTGAAAACACTAAACTTAAAACAAGTATGTACATATATGACCTAGTACAGACTGATGAAGGGGTTGTGCATGCTGCTTCAGACTCTGTGAAGCCATATGATCATTGCTCAGTTAATTTAGAGGGCTTTGTTGTTTGTTGTCCTTCATTCCCACTGGCTCTTACACACTTTCTGCCTCCTTGTCCAAGGGTTTCCCTGAACTCTAAGAGGAAGGATTTGATGGAGACTTCTCATTTAGAATTGTGTGTTCCAAGGTTTCTCTCTCTGTTTGTGATTATTATCTGGCTATTCCAATCTGCTACAGAAGGAATTTTTCCTGATGATCAATGAATAAGGCTCTGATCTATAAGTACAACAGAATATCAGAAGTGATTTTACTTTTTTCAGACCAGTACTATTTGTTATTTCTGTAGGTCTCTGGGCTATCTAGCCTTTCAATCTTGGTCATCCAAGCAATGTGATATGGTTTCTATCTCTTGCAGGGGACTTTAAATCAAATCAAACATTGATTGATTTTTTTCCATAAGCTTGGTGACACCATTTCCCTAGAATATTTTGCAGACAGGACTCCATTGTATGTATAGGTTTTTGGCTGGGTTGGTGTTTTTATTGTTATTGTTTGCTTGGTTTTCTTGTTTCTTTTCATTAGTTTTGTTTTGCTTGGTTTTGTTTTGTTTGTTTTGTTTTAGGCTACAGACTCTTCACATGCCAAAGACTCTAGAACATAGGAGTGAGGTTTCTAAGTAGGCACCAGCTTGATTTCTCCATGTTCAATGAGTTATATGGATGTTGTCTTCAGCAATGAAGCTTTGCTGTCAGTTTGTGGACAGAAGCCTATTTGCTTGGCAACAGCCTGATTGGGGATTTCCAAATGACCCCTTTGGCCAACAACTCAACTGGTTACTACCCAGTCCAAGTACTGGAAGCGTTGTTTGGTGGCAAGAGATGGGCAACTGAGGCCCTTGTTTTTCATTATATAGATACTTTATTAGAATTGCTTTCATACATTTTAGGAGGTTCCCATTCTACTAGCTTTCCATAGAACACCTCAAATGCCCCTCAATTCTAGCCATTTCTTCTGCATTCCCTCCCTTGACCCCATTTCGTCCTTTTCTATCTGACCTTCCCATTCCTGTCCCACAGCCCCCATTCCACCCATCAAATCTATTCTATATCCCCACAGGGAGATCTATTTGTCTTTTCTATACCTAATTTCTCTAGGTCTTCAGAGTATAGTTTTGTTATCTCTTATTTAATTGGTTACTATGCACATATAAGTGAACACACTTATTTTATTTTTATAAAATAAAACTTATTTTATATTTATTTTTCTGGGTCTGTGTTACCTCAGTCAGGATGCTTTTTCTAGTTCCATCTACTTGCCTGCAAACTTTATGATGTCATTCTTTTATTACAGAGAGTAATACTCCATTGTGTAAATGTACCACATTTTCTTTATCCATTCTTTTGGTGAGGAATATGTAGGTTTATTTTTTCCAGTTTCTGGCTATTATGAATAGAGCACCAATGAAAATAGTTGAGTAAGTGTCCTTGTGGTGGTATGAACATCCTTTGGATTTATGTCCCCAAGATTAGTTTACCTGGATCTTGAGACATATCAATTTCCATCTTCCTGAGGACCTGCCATTGTTTTCCATAGTGGCTGTCAGAGTTTGGACCTCTAATAGCAATACACGAAAATTCTCCTTATTGCACTTCCTAAACAACATGAGTTGTTTTATCTTTTATTGATCTCAGCCCTTCTGGAAAGTGCACAATGGAATCTCAAAGTGGTTTTCATTAAATATCCTTGATGGTTTAAGATGTTGAACATTAGATAATTTGGGTTTTTAATATCATGTTCTTGAGTTCTTTATATGTTTTGAATATTTAGATATTAGTTCTCTAATGGATGTAGACTTGCTAAAAATCTTTTCCCATTCTTTAGGCTGTTGACAGTCTACTTTGCCTTACAGTAGCTTCTTAGTTTCCTTAGATCCCACTTATGAAGTGTCTGCAGTAAAGTCTTCTCCTGTGCAAATGAATTCAAAACTAATCCCCACTGTTTCTTCTACCAGGTTCAGTGGATTTCTCTTCGATGTGAATTTATGTTGAGGTCTTTGATTTGTGAAGATGTTGAGATTTGTGATAGGTGGTAAATATGGTCCTATTTGCATTCTTCTACATGAAGTCATCTAGTTTTATCAGCACAAATTTGTTGAAGGTGCTGTAATTTATCCAGTGTTTGTTTGTTTGTTTGTTTGTTTTAATCAAAGATCAGGTGTTCATAGGTGAGTAGATTTATGTATGAGTCTTCAATTTGAATGCATTGGTCAATATGTTAGGTTTTGTGCAAATAACATGCTATTTTATTGCTATAGTGCTGTAGTATAACTTGAAATCAAAAATGGGAAAACCTCCACCAGTTCTTTTATTGTTCAGGATTGTTTTAGCTACTATGGGGTTTTGGTTTTTCATATGTTGCTGAAAACTGACCTTTCAAGATCTATGAAGAATTATGTTGAAATTTTTTGATGGGGATTTCACTGAATCTGTAGATTGCTTTTGATAGAATGGCCATTTTTTACCATATTAGTCCTACCAATAAATGAGAATGGGAGATCTTTCCATCTTCTGATATCTTATTAAATTTCTTTCTTCAAAAACAATGGTTTATTTCTTTGTTCTGTTTTGTTTGTTTTTTAAAATACAAGGTTTTCCCTTGATTAGTTAGAGTTACACCAAGATATATTATATTATTTGAAGTTATTTTGAAAGGTGTTGTTTCCCTGAATTGTTGCTCAGTCCATTTGTCTTTTGTATAGAGGAGAGCTACTAATTTTTGTAATTTAAATCCAGCTCCTTTGTTGAATGTGTTTATCTAGTATAAGAGTTCCTCAGTGGAACTTTTCAGGTTACTTATGTATGCTGCCATATCATGTACAAATAAGGATACTTTAACATCTTTGTTACCGATTTGTATTCCCTTGATTGCCTTCAGCTATCTTACTGCTCTAGCTAAGACCTCATACTGTATTGAATAGGAATGGGGAATAGGAATGGAGAGAGTAAATAGCCTTGACTTGTTCCTGATTTTAGTGGAATTGCTTTGGGTTTTTCTATATTTAAGTTGGTATGAGATATGGGTTTACTAAAGACTGCATTTATTATGTTTAGGTATGTCCCTTGTATTCCAAATCACTCCAGAACTGTTATGATAAAGGGGTATTGGATTTTTTCAAAGGTCTTTCTTCACCTAAAGAGATGATAATGTGGTTTTTGTCCTTTAGTTTGTTTATATAGTGGGTTTTATTTTTTGATTTTGATATAGTGAATCATCCCTCTGTTTCTAGAAAAGTCTAATTGACCACAGCAGATAATAATTTTGATGTGTTCTTTAATTTAGTTTGAAAGTTATCTATTATTTTTATATAAATATTCATAAAGGAAATTAGTCTGTAATACTCTCCTTTTGTTGAGTATTTATGTGGTTTGGGTATCAAGGTAACTATGACCTCATAAAATAAATTGAGCAAAATTTCTTCTGTTTCTATTTTTTGGGAAAATTTGAGAAGTATTGGAATTGAGTCTCCTTTACAATTCTAGTAGATCTGTAGTAGTAAAACAATCTTACCCTGGACTTTTTTGGTTGGGAGACATTTAATGACTGGTTCTATCTCTCTAGAAGAGTTATGGACCCATTTAAATTCCTTATCTGATCTTAATTTAACAAGGTATGTTGTACTATAGAGAAAATTACTCATTTCTTTTAGATTTTCCAATTTGGTGGAGTATAAGTTTTTAAAATATAATCTTAAAATTCTCTAGGTTTTCTTGGTGTCTATTTTTATATCCCCCATTTCATTTCACATTTTGTTAATTTGGATATTCTTTCTCTGCATTTTAGTTAATTTTGATAATAGATTTCTGATTTCATTGACTTTTGTCAAAGAACTTCATTCATTCTTTGTATTATTCCCTTTTTTTCTATCAAGTCCTTTTGTATGTAATTTCTTTTTG
>NW_021604844.1:330550-341054 GCF_004785775.1 Grammomys surdaster
TATTCCCTTTTTTTCTATCAAGTCCTTTTGTATGTAATTTCTTTTTGTTCTAGAGGTTTCAGGGATACTGTTAATTTGCTAGTATAAGATTTCTCTAGTTTTTTTTATGTAGGTACTTACTGCTATAAACTTTCTTCTTAGCAATGCTTTCATTGTGTCTCATAAATTTGAGTATTCTGTGTATTCATTTGTATTAAATTCTAGCAAGTATTTGATTTATTATTCTCTAGACACATTTATCATTCAGTATAGTTATTCAGTTTCCAAGTTCTATTGTTTCTGACATTAGTATGGCAGTCTGATAAGATATAAAAAATTATTACAGTCTTGTTGTGTCTGTTGATACTTGCTTTATGCCTGAGCATGTGTTGAATTTTGGAGAAAGTTCCATGGAGAGAATGAGGTATATTTGTTTTGTGTGTATGTTTGGGTGAAAAGTTCTGTAAACATCTTTTAGATCCATATGTGTAAATGTCTGTTAGCTCTGGCATTTTTGGATGACTTGATGAAAGCAAAGTTTTTATTACCTCAATCTCAGTGTATGAGGGTCAATATGTGATTTAAACTGTAGTAGTGTTTCTTTTATAAACTTGGGTGACATTGTGTTTGGGCATAGATGTTAAGATTTCTTTGATGAGTATGTAGTGTCCTTTCCTATCTCTTCTTTTCAGTTTGTGGTCTATTTTGTTAAATATTAAAATGGATACTCCAGCTTGCCTCTTATGTCTGTTTGCTTGGAATATTTTTGTCCAATGCTTTACCCTGAGGTGATGTCTGTGCCTTGATGTTGAGGTGTGTTTCTTGGATGCAGCCGAGGAATGGACACTGGTTGCTGAATCAATTTTGTTAGTTTGCTTCTTTTTACTGGAGAATTGAAACCATTAATATTGAGAGAGGCTAATGACTAATGATTATTGACCTCAGTTATTTTGTCAGTGTTCATAGTGTGTGTGTCTGTGTGCCTGTGTGTGTCTGTGTATCTGTGATTTCCTTCTTTTGATTTTGATGATCTAAAATTATTTATTCCCTGTGCTTCCTATAGGTCAAACTTTATGTCTTAGAGTTTTCAATCTAACACCTTCTGTAGAGCTGGATTTGTGGATAAATATTGTTTATGTTTGGCTTTATCATGAATACCTTTTTTTTTCCTTATCCATGGGTGATTGAAAGCTTTGTTGTTTATAGTAGACTGTGCTGGCATCTGTGGTCTCTTAGAGTCTATGGCACATCTCTCCAGGCCGTCTGGCTTTTAGAGTCTCCATCTAGAAGTCAAATGTAATTCTAATAGGTCTACCTTCATGTGTTATTTTTTCTTTTTCCCTTGCAGCTTTGAATATTCTTTCTCTGTTCTGTATGTTTAGTGCTGATTATTATGCTCTAAGGGAACATTCTTTTCTGGTCCATTCTACTTGGTGTTCTGTGTGCTTCTTGTACATTGATAGGCATTTCCATCTTCAGGTTAGGGAAATTTTCTTCTGTGGTTTTGTTGAAAATATCTTATGGTCCTGTCAGCTAGGTTTCTTCACCTTTCTCTATTCCTATTGTTTGTAGATTTGTTCTTTTCATGACGTCCCAGATTTCTTGAATGTTTTGTGTAAGGAGTTTTTTAGATTTAACAGTTTCTTTGACCAATAATAAAATCAAAGATTTCTTTGAATGATTTATCTATATATTCTATTGTGTCTTCAGTGCTTGACATTTTGTCTTCTATCTCTTGTATCCTGTTTGTGAAGTTTATCTCTGTAGTTCCTGTCAAATTAATTTTTTTCTTTTATTTCCCGTATTCCCTCAATTTGAGTTTTTCTTTATTGGTTCTATTTCCATTTTTAGGTCTTGAAAGGTTCTATTCATTTTCTTCTACTGTCTGTTTTTCTTAATTTCCTTAAGGGATTTATTCATTCCCTCCAACTGTTTGTAATTTCCTGCATTTCATAAGAGAATTTTCATTTTCTCTTTAAGGACCTCTAGCATCTTCATATAGACTATTTTAAGGTCCTCTCCTTGTGCCTCAATTATGTTAAAATATTCAGAACTTGCTGTAGTTGGGCTCTATTGGAGACCTGGTTGTTATTAATTGTATTTTTGGGCAGGTGTCTAGGCAACTAGGATTGTGATGATTACAGCTTAGGTTCTGATTTCTGGTTTTGTCTTTTGTAGGATGGGTGTTTTGTTCCTGGTTTCTCTTTCCTCTCTGGATTTTAGGAGAGTGTGGTTGTTGTGTGTTGTCTGGTAGGAAATTTTCCGTGTACCTGATATGTTTTGCCAGTGGAGGATCCAGGTAAAATGTATAGAGGTATTGGGAGCTGACACTTAAGAAAGGGGATAGGCTAGGAGTCTGAAGAGTTTCACGGGTAGCAGGAGGGAAAACAAACTATTCAAAGAGGATCTGCCTGTTATCTCCTTAAAATGGGGAGAGGGTGAAAAGAGGTCACTACAGATCTGCTGAAGTGCATGGGGATGAGACTGGGAGATTGGATTTGGATGAACAAAAGAAGAGGAAAAGATCTGCAGGCATCCTATCTGTTTCTCTAGCAGGAGTGTCCTTTGGGTTAGCAGGGGTGCCTGCTGGAGTGGCTGCTAGGAATAAGGCAGGAAGTGGGGGGAAGGGAGGTTAGGAGGAGAGGATCTGTTGAATCCCCAGGAGACCCTTGGGGAAAAGGGGACTAGGAGGGCTGCAGCAGCTGTTCTGTTGCAGAGCTGGGGGCAATACTAAATGATTAGATTTAGAATGCAGAGTAAGAGGTGAAAATGGGCATTCAGTCTGCCGGATTCCTCAGCTTGTGGGTTAGCAGGAAGTGCTGGCTGGAGTTGGGCTTTGGAATAAAGCAATGAGTGGGGAGAGGGAGGTTAGGAAGAGAAAGTCTATGGGATTCACTGAAGATGTAGCTTGAGTGAGGTATATAGAAGGAAGGCTACAAGTATTCTGTTGCAGAGCTAGGGATGAGACTAGGGTGTCGGATTGTAGAAGAAAAGGAAGTGGTTTAGGTTTTCAGTTAGTTCACCTGTTTATCTGGCCTGCTTACCCTGAGTTTTCAAAGGTAATGCCTGCTAGTATTCAATTGTTTATTTTGTTTGTTTATTTGGTTTGGTTTTTGTTTTGTTGTTGTTGTTTGGTTGGTTGTTTGGTTGGTTGGTTTGGTTTAGTTTTTTTATTGAAAATGGAATTTTCTCACATAATATGTTCTCATTACAGCTTTTGGTCCTGCAATTCCTCCCAAATCTTCTCCAGACCCCACCCAACCAATTCCACACACTATGTTAGCTTTAAAGGCACCATCTAGAATAAAAGTGTGAACAAGTGTGATCCAATCAAATAGGACCGAGGAGCAAGGAAGCTTCAATATATTAATATCTGACAAGAGAGAATTGAAATTACAACTAATCAGAAAAGATAAAGATGAGTATGCCATTCTAATCAAGGAAACAGTTTATTAAGAAGACATTAGTCTCCGTAGTCTTGTAGTATTGTCTCATACTACAAACCTACTTCAGCACATTCCTGACAGGCCCTACATGCACACAAATAAACTTCCTTTTGTATTCCCAGGGGAAACTTTATTCAATTATTAACTTTTTGTTTTTACTTCAAGCTGCCAAGTGCTGGAATTATAGTCACAAGTCAATTTGTAACCAGAAGCACCTTAACTCATTCTGTATGTGGTTTGTCTAATAAACTTCTTTCCTAGGTTCATGAAAATCTTCTGAGTCTTTAAGAACACATCTGGAAATGTAACACAGCATTTTTTGACAGTGGGATGCGTGCAAAGGGAAACAGAAGAGAGACACTAACCGAATAAGATGTCAAAAAAGCATTATATTTAAGTTATAAAATCTAAAACCACAGTCAGAGTCTTACTTTGTTAAGTTTCTGGGAATAAATATGTCAGGCTATTGAGCTCTGTGTGTGATTCTAACTATTTTGAATAGACCATCAAGAGACAGAGATGGCTCAGTAGAAAAAGGTGTTTGTCTAGCTTGACTGCCAGAGTTCCCCAAGGACTTAAATAGTAGAAAGAATGAACAGATACCCAAGAGTTGTCGATTGAACAGCATACACAACCTTAATGCTCAGGTACACATAAACTAACTTCATAACACACACATATACATACAAAGTATAATAAATATAAAAATATTCCATCAATATATATTAGGATTTATAAATACATTTTAGGGAATAGCAACAATTTTAGTACAAAGAACAAGGACAATACCATAGGTGTGTTTTATTAATATAGAATATCCTCTCTAATATATAAGAAGACTGCAAGTATCATAAGCAAATTGTGAAATTTCAAAATTTCAGTTCACCGAATTGCTGAGATTTGCACAAAGATTTTCAAAGAATATATATTTAACAAACTCCAAGAAATCTGTGGATAGGGTAAAAGCATTAGCTGACAGAAAAAAACGGAGCTTCTTCACTAAGCAGAACACAGTTTAACATTAATGTTTAGATGTAATACAATTCTCACATGGCTCAACAAATTTCTATGCAATTGGTTATGATGAATTATGAAAGCAATACATTAAATATTATAATTTGAATCTAGACATCAGAGAAATGAAAATGAAACTACCTCATGATATCATCTCATGTCAACCATAATTGCAGACATTAAGACACAAACAAAAATTGGTGGCCAGGATGTGGATGAAGCCACTATAAAAGTCAATAGTGTTTTTATCAAAAACCTATAAATAATAACTTAGGTATATATAACTTTCAGAGAAATTGAGCACAATCTTCCTGAGAATATATCCATTGCAAGAAAATAAAATCAACTGGAGATAATTTAATCAAATCAATCCCCAAAAGACAAATATTAAATGTTATCTCTCATTGGTAGTTCATAGGCTTTATATACATAAAGTAATATACATACCTATATATACATATGTATAGATTACATGTAAATGAATCAAATAGATGATATAAATAGATGATATAAATATAGATAGATGAGATAGGTATAGATAGATGAGAGAGAGAGAGAGAGAGAGAGAGAGAGAGAGAGAGAGAGAGGATATAGATATATGGATGATACCAAAGTAGGAGCAGAACAGTCTAGGAGGCAAATAATAGAAAGGGAAGGAAAATATGAGGACAGGGAAATATCAAGGGGCTATGTTCAATACATACTTGTATGAATACTTTAAAGAACTCTTCTGAGACTTAAGTAATCCTGCTGGGAATCAGGCTGCAAAGAGTTGAAGTCTCCCTGGCCTCTATGTTTTTGGATTCTGCTGTTATTGAGATACTGTTGCTTTAAGTATCTCTATGTAGCCTTTTGATCCCAAATTTCAAACTCCCTATGGTTTCTCTTTCTGATTCCATGGAGAAGTCATTCTCCTTGCCTGCCAATAAGAGTCAAAAGCACCTGAAAGCTGTCCATAGTAAGACTAAATGGAAAGCTATAAGTCATGAGAGAACAGGGATTGCTCAAGGATTCACCTTGGTTAACACAAAACACCTAGTGAGGTAAGGACTTCACAGTAACTCTCATTATGCCATGACTTAGGTAGACTTCTGGCTGGAGCCAGAATTGCTTAAATAGCCATAATTGGTGGAGCCAGTTGCTTAAACAGGCTTCTGCAAAATTTCTTTGGACTGATTAACTCTTTTTAGTTTATAGTTCCTGTCTAGACTACATTGGCCACCCAAGCAGTAGTAATTATTTTTTGATATCTTTGATAGATGCTGAGAAGAGGCTAAACTTTTTCTAAGAATGAATGGTGTCTGGCTTCTCTGTACACCCCAGTGTGCTGAAGACTAACGAAGAATGGGTATGGGTTGTATTAGCGTATATGCTGAGCAAGGCTCACACATCTATGATGTTTGAACAATGTTTCTTCTTTCAAAGTAGTCTAGCAACTGTTATGTCATTTTTATTTGCTAAGCCTGCTCTATATTGTTCTAGGTTTAATGTAGAGTAGAAATTTATAATTATTCGTTTTCAAATCCCAAGTTCCCAACTTTATGGTTACAACAGCTTTGAAAACAATAACTGTGATAACTTATGTCATTTCAAAAATACAATTTTTCCAGATTTTTGAATTGGGATTTGTATTTGTGTTATAACTTACAAATATCATTTTTTAGAGTTATATATGTCATAAGTAAGATTACCAACCAGCAAATATTAAAACTGAGAATGAAATAGAATAATGATAGCACTATATTGTTTTATATCATTTTTGTTAAAAGATGGGCCAAGAATGAAAGATTTACCAACATTATACATCATTGACTTTGTTATTGTCCAAAAGCATATTTTCTATGTTCCCAAGTTTTTTCATCACGAAGTAAAAAAAAAAAAGTAGTTATAGAATATTACTTTGTTGGAGAAATTCCTTCACTATATCTCAAAATTTAGTGCTGTAACCAAGAAATTGTTAGAGCAATATTGTTTAAGGATTCCTTCAGAAGGTTTACTGTTTGTGATCATACGTAATTCTTACCTTAAAATTATATTGAAATAATATACTCTCTTACCTGCCTTTTTCTTTTCTCCCTATTGATTCATTAGAAGTCAATGGAAAAGTATCTTTTTTAACCAATAATTTCCTTCAATATATTAAATAAGAAAGTATTGACCAAACATAAAATGCAATACAATTTGAAAGGGAGGAGGCAGGTAAAGTGTCATATCACAAGGGCACCAGGGACAAGTGTCAAAGATAGTTCAAGAAAGCTGTAAACATAGCTCAAAAGTGATATGTGAATAGTCTTTAACTCTGCTTAGAAGTTACTAAACTAATTTATGTGTAGTAATCCCACCATGAACAACTGCATGTAGTCACTGATTTTATAGAGAGAAAACTAGCCAATTATGTATACAAAGGGGTAGAAAAAAGTATATTTCAAATGATCACTGTTTATTAATATTGTGAAATATTTTATATGTATTAGTTTGGTTTGCAGTTTCTTGCTGATGAATACAAACATAAGCTTTCATTGTTTATTTCCTTATTGTCACACCACCTGGAAACAAGTAAGCAATGTATATGTTCTTGCTGTTTAAAAATCAAGGATAATAATAAAGGAAAATTATATCTAGTCTACATTCCTTTTGATCCATCAACACTACAGAGTCCTATTTAAATTGTGCTTTCTTTGTTTATAAAGTGCTCAGTATAAATGTGATTATAGTATATATATATATATATATATATATATATATATATATATATATATAAAGTTTTGTGTTAATACCCCAATGCATCTGGAAAATTAATGTTCATTTTATATGATTTTTAGATTAGTTTATAGAAGCATGCAGTATTAAATTATGCTAACTAGATAATGTAAAAAGTTAACTATATCTAATGACTTTATGGCTGAATGTTTTGAATAATCCAATATTATTTATTATAAATTGTGTTATGGTAAGGACTCCCTGCACATAGCCTTATGAATACATATATAACTCATAGTATTCCAATTCATTTGGTTACTCTAACAAAATATTATTTTAATAGTACCTATTATTTTCTTTTAAAAGTTGTATCAATTTTTCTTATGCCTTGATTTTTAATCCTAACCTCATATTTATCATAAAATTTCATATTTTTGTAAATTATATTTAGCATTCATCTTGGTATTCTGTGATTTATATTATTTTCATTTTTAATTTCATGATTGAAGTTAGGGTTGAACTCATTTTAAGTGTAGTTATTGCACACTTGAAATCACTACAGTGTGGATTTTTTCTTTCATAGCTTACCCTTACATTTTACTGAGAAAAAATGTTTTTTACATTGTATAAAGGTAAAAATAAATAGCAAAGGGGAAAATGTAAAAATACCCGATGTGTGTGTCTGTGTGTGTGTTTTTACATTTTTCTTTTTTCTTTATTTCGGTTTGTTTGGGTTGAGTTTTTATTTGTTTATCTGTTTTATTGAGAGAGAGAGAGAGAGAGAGAGAGAGAGAGAGAGAGAGAGAGAGAGAGAGCAGGTAGTAAAGTTGGGGAGGTGAGAGGATCTGGGAGAAGTTGAGGGAGAGAAAACTTTGATAAGAAAAAGATAAGAAATTTTTCAACGAAAAATATTAAAAGCACTAAAATGTAGAATAAAATATACAGGAACTAATTTTAATTAAAATGAGAAAAATAAAGAAACATTGTTTTAGATGTGCACACATGAAGTCAGTCACAGAGCAGAGTAGCAGTAAGACTGAGGGCTGTGCATGTTAGGCGTAGTCAATGGCCGTGATTGGTTGAGTGGGTACACTGGAAAAGGCTTTATTAGAAAGAAAGAAGCTCTAAGTGTTAGAGTCGCTTCTTTGTGACACTCAAAACTAGGGATGTCAGCAATTATTCATCAGAAGCAGTGGCAGGGGCTCATCTTCGTGCTGTACATAGAGTGATGCCCATCATTTCTGTTAATAGCATCATCAGTACAGTGTTACATAATTAGGGTAATTTAGCTGTTGGATTTGGCCAAAGATTCTGAAATCCATACGTGGGCTACAAACAGAACTTGTTTTCTATAAACTGTTTAAATGTATATAACTGACTTAATCTATACTCAGCTAAATACATAAATGAAATTTATACTTCATAATGCGTAAATTGTTCACAGAAGAAAATCTGACTCATTACTGTCTACTGAAAAATTGGAAAGTGTTAACTGTTACATTACATAATTTTTAAACAATTTGGTTTTCTTAGAGTCTTCTTTTGCTCAGTGTTTGCTGTGATTCACAAATGCCATGCCCTCAGACTTTCTGAAGCTTCTTAGATGCATGTGTCCAGCTGCTCCAACCTCAAAAGAATAAACATCCCTGCTGTATCTGTAAGTAAAATCATGAAGTTAATTAAATTATTTGGTTGTAAAACTTCAAAAACAGGGTAAAAGTCTAAAATACTATCATTTCAATTCATTATTAATGTTCAAACACTGTTGAATAATGGCTTAAGATATGATTTTCATAACCTATAATGCATAGATATCCATTATAATAAATCCTAAAAAGGTTATGACACTTGCTATTACATTTCTTAAAAGAAAAGAATTAACCATATTCAGTGACTTAAATAGTACCTTCATGATCTAAAAATAAAAATAGTATAATAAGCAAATGCCAATATGAACCGGACCATGGTGTTGAAGGATATAAGAGAAATTTTGAGCAATGGGAAACCAGAATAGCTTGGATGGAATGGACTGCTGTAGTGTCAACTTAAAGGAGAGCAAGTCACCTGACTAATCTGATACAAAGAAGGAAATTATGGGAGCAGAGACCACTGACTACAATCAAATTTATGCAATGATTGCCATAGAAGCTAAAGAGTGGGTATCAATTCTGCAGCCAGTGAAGGGCCAAGAATAATGTTCTGCCTTGATCATCTTCTACCTCTGTCCTCATCCTAGTTTTGATATCACATTAATGATAATTAGGCAGATGTAAATAAATCTCCTTACAATCATTTTATAGCATTGAAACATTTCCCTAAGTATTGGTTTTCCTGTGTCAAAAGTCTAAGTAACATATCAACCAGCATTTACTAAAATAATTACTAATATCTGAAAATCATAAATTCTGCATGGGACATCTCTTTATAGTCTCACATATCACTCTTCTCTGACCAATGCTTATTCTTCTATATCCCATGAGTCTCACATATTCATAAATTTTCAGTTCACTTTTTAAAAAGCAAGGTAGTAATCCAAAATAATGTAGCAATAAAAATATAGAGTCAACATATAGTAAAAGACATTAAGGTTCTTCATTGCATGGAAAATACAAGAATTAAATGTATCTCAATAAGGAAGTAACATGATTTTCTCAGACTTCACTGTTAGCAAAACAGTGTTTTTAAAACAGAATGACTACAACTGTAGTTGATTCCATAGAAGAGGAACTAATTTGTAGTTATATATTTACAAAAATTCCAGTAGATCTGTGGACTATAGTCACCTGTGTATTATTTTCCTCTTTTTAAATATTTTATAAACTAATATTATTTCTTTCAAGGTAATATCCACAAACTTTTGACACTCATCATGTTAACATACAATAAAACTAATGTCCATCCCTCAACCTTCATTCTCATTGGCATTCCTGGTTTGGAGGCAGCACACATCTGGATCTCCATCCCCTTTTTCATGGGCTACATTTTGGCATTAGTAGGAAACAGTTCACTTCTGTTTATCATCAAGACAGATGCCAGCCTCCATGAGCCAATGTACCTCTTCCTCTGCATGTTGGCAGTGGCCGACCTCGTGGTGTGCACTACAGCTGTTCCCAAACTTCTCAGTCTCTTCTGGTTTCACGATGGAGAGATTCGCTTTGAAGCTTGCCTCACTCAGGTATTCCTGATTCACTCTTGCTCAACCATGGAGTCTGGTTTCCTTGTAGGAATGGCGTTTGACCGTTATGTAGCGATTTGTAACCCATTAAGACACTCAGCTATTTTGACACGCACTCTAACTGGAGCAATGGGCCTGGCTATTTGCCCCGTCCCGCGGGGCAGCTTTTGTCGCAGGGTCCCTCGGGGAA
>NW_021604844.1:341064-344092 GCF_004785775.1 Grammomys surdaster
AAGCCAAGTGTTTTAGCTCCAGGGTATATTTTCCTGGCCCCTGACAGCTATTGTACTTCGCGGAGCAGCTTTTCTAAGTCTTCACCCTTTTTTGTTACGTTGGCTTCCCTACTGCAAGACAAATATAATTTCCCACACCTACTGTGAGTTCATGGCCCTCATCAAGATTACCTGTGCTGAGACAAGCATCCGCAGAGCTTACAGCCTCGTTGTTGCCTTCCTCACTGGTGGGGTGGACTTCATATTGATCATTTGCTCTTATGTTCTCATACTCAACACAGTCTTCCACCTTCCTTCCAAGGATGCCAGACTCAAGACTCTGGGCACCTGTGGCTCACATGTCTGTGTCATCTTAGTGTTCTATACCCCAGCCTTCTTCTCCTTCCTCACCCATAGGTTTGGGCACAAAGTGGCTCCACATGTACAATATGTATGCCAATATGTATCTTCTTGTACCACCCATGTTAGACCCCATTATTTATGGTGTAAGAACCAAGAAGATAAGAGACAGATTCCTTAGATTGTTACTTTTCCAAAGAGTATGAACTTAGTTATTTCGTTGTTGAGTAACATTAATAGAAAATATTATAATTTGATTTTACTTGCCATGTATCTTTATTAAGATCCTTTTTTAGAATCAAGTGATTGTGTTGTTTTCTGAAAAAGTAATTGATCCATATGTCATTTCTGCTTAATGATCCCTAAGTACATTTTCTGAAATTTCAGCACACTTTCAAGATGAAATATAAGTATTTCAATTTGGTGGTATTATTGTTTTTATTTCAACATGTGGCTTAACTGGTCTTTGCATGTGCAATGACCACACAGTTCCAATGGGACAGTATATATTCTGGAACTGGATATATGGATAGATGTGAGACACCATGTTGGTACTAGGGATCACACCTAAGCCTGCTTGCTGAAAGAACAACCTTAAGCACTGAGCCATCAGTCCAACCCAGAGAGTCTCATTTTCTGGTTTCACACGATCATTTCAATCAAATCACTGTAATTATTATGAAGTTTATTTAAATACTGAAGTTAATGTAAGTGTCTGTGCATTAACACTATTGGAAACATCAATCTAGATATGTTTAAAAAACATGTTTATAAAACAAGCAAGAAACTTACAAAGGATGCATTTTTACCTACCTTCACTTAGGCATTTAGACAACACTTAGTGGTCCTTTCTAAAATATGTGATTGTTTCCTGCTTGTACGTACTTTACTGTCCAACCTTCACTTTTGAAAGGATCTTTACCAATTAGTCTAAAAGTCAGTACACTTAAAATTTGACCTATCTATCATAGGACAAGGAAAATGTCCAAGTGATAACTGAAATCATATATGTAACATTTTAAATCATGACAACATTGAGAGCATCTAGTACCAGGAGCGTTCCCCAGCTGACACATTGCTGACAGGGAGGCATGCAGAGTAAATAAGGAGTCCGGGAGGTAAGGAAGGGAATCAGATTTAAGTGGTTCAGAAACCTTGCAGCTCTGATTGACTAGCTATTCGTACTATTTTATTTGTACAGGCTTCACAGAACAAAGACAGACTAATGATTATCCAAGAAATACAGATTATGGGTTTGATTTTACATTACACGTCAGAGTAACAAGTTCAGTCATAATTAGCAAATACATACAGAAAAATTTTATTTTTACTATCAGCCCTATTACTCAAATTTAAAGAATCTAAAGATTGTCTCCTCCAAAGCAAACATTTATTATATGACAGCCTGCTTTTAGGCTGGGAGTGTTTCCATTTTGAAAGCACTGCAGACAAACAAAATATCTGAACAGACCTTTTTATGAATAGCAAATACTAATACCTAACTTCTTTTACCATGTTTCATCATCTATGCTATAAAGTAGGAAAAGAATATCAATGTATCTTATTTACTGTATTCTGTTCCTCAGGAGGGGTGTGCCATGTATGACCTCTACCTTTAAACTACATTTTCAGAGAGATCTAAGTGTGTTCTAAAGGGACGTCTTGAATCTGTAACCTTTTCTTCTGGCCAAATAGAGTTTGTCACTTGTCTCTGTTTACCAGTTATCCTCATGGGCAGATACCACAAGAAGATATCCGGAGTAATGGCCTCATCTAGTGATTCCCAGCTTATTAGTACTTACCTGTATATGACAATCTAGAGAGCATAAGGAAGACTTCCAAATAGTGACCCAGTAAAGTCATATTTAGAAATTTCCTAAGAAAGACTCAGACGTACTTTTCTCTGGAAAGGACATAAAATGAATAATGTAGAATGTCCCCAAGAATCCAACACACAGAGATCAAAACCCAAAAGCAAGAGATAGAATGACAATGGCTGCAACATTCAGCCATTCAGCATTCAGATTTGCTGGAACTGTGTCAAGCAACTGTGCTGGCTTCATGACTTTCACTGTTTCCAGTGGGTATAGCTATACCAGTGTAGTTTGTTTTCAATGTACAAACATGTTCATGTAGTTCAGTTTTTTATATAAAGAATATAAGTTTTGACTTTCTGCTAATTTCATTTGACCATTAGAATTACTTGGCACTGCCATGTTATACCTTCATATTTGGCTTGGCATTTATTTTTTGAACATTTGTAGTATTCTTTGTACATTTATCTCCATAAGAGTGATACCCAGGAAATATATTTACATATATTACATGTCATCACTTATTATGTACTAAATACACATTTTTTCTTAGTAACAGCATAAATTACAGTAAACATTTATGGGATTGCTGCAATCTCAATAGAAATAACTGTCAAAATACTTATTTACACAACTGAAATGATGCATCAGCATTTATAGGATGTAGTATAAATCTGAGTGAGAGTGAGAAAAGGAGGATTTTAAAATGTTAATGATTTTCTTGATCTCTTGCCTTCTTGCTACCCCTCTGTCCCCTTGCCCCTTCTTCCCTCTTCCCTTCCCCCTCTCTTCATGTGCTCATGGCTGGCCTCTATTTCTCCTCTCTCTCTCTTTCTCTTTCTCTCTCTCTCTCTCTCTCTCTCTCTCTCTCTCTC
>NW_021604844.1:344102-401099 GCF_004785775.1 Grammomys surdaster
TCTCTCTCTCTCTCTCTCTCTCTCTCTCTCTCTCTCCTTCTGCCTCAACTACCCTCTTAACTCCCCTTTATTCCCTGAATAAACTTTATTCTATACTAAAACATAAATAAATAATAAATAAATAATAAAATGTTAGTGACAAGTGACATCTGTAGTGGCTCTTTATAATAATCATATTAACAAGTTTCTTGTTCACTATATTATGAAATATATATTTTAATATTTGCTTGATGACAATATATGTGTTAAACTCCTTCTAAATGTTTTATTATTTGTCCCTATTTTCAAACAATTTTTATAGATATGCTGTTTTTTTTTCAGTCATCATATTCTCTTAGGCTTTTACATCATTATTGCACATTTCAGGATTGATATGGCTTGGTAGAAGTCTGCTTCTGAAGACATTTTCATGGATTTGTAGGTAATACTTTTTACTCTTTGACTGTTAGTGTAGCTTTTGATTTTACTAGTGTTTATTGTTTCTCATGGCTGAATCTCACCAGAATTATGCAGAAATTATAAAAGCCATATTAAAAAGACTACCCACAACATGTATGTGCTCAACCGTAACTACGGAGAAGGTAATACTACAGTGGAAATTACATCCTGACATCCATGACTTTTAAGTTTTCTGTCTTTTTCACTATATGAATGGAGAAACAAGTAAATTCCCTACTGACTAGATGAAAATATAAGGCAAGGGCTTCATCTTTCAAAAATAAAATCATGAGAAGAATCAAAAATTGTTGACTGGATTTAATTTTTTACATATGTATTTTGTGTGTTTCATCACTTAACTCACACGACTTCATCTAACATAATGTTCACAAATAGCAAATGGTCAGTGATTGTACATTTGTGTATTCTATTGGCCAACGAGTAGGCAAACAAGCATTTAAAGTCTACATAGCTTTGATATCATAATTTTCTTATAATCTTAACTTTTTCCACAACTAAATTTCACCAAAGTTCTCAGAAATACAATTTCTTATAGACTTGGCTGTCAAAGATTACCACTATTACATTTGTGCCCTATACCAACCCATTATTTAATACACATTTTTATCTCCTATGTAACTTTTAAAAGATGAAAGAAAAGAAAAGAAGATGTGAGTTTAAAGTACAATCTTTCTTACTGATAAAAAAATTACTATGAAGGTTTGGGTTTTTAATCAAGATACATTGATAATCTTAAACATCCCTAAAATAAGGTATATTTTCCCAGTATATCCTGGGAATTTTGTTGCATCTAGTATGAAGGAATTCATAACTTCTTAAACAATATCATTATCAGGGAGCATGTAGATGTTTTATTCAAATCACTGTATTCTTAACAAGTGATCAAGTTTCTGACCTGAAACCAGCACAATAAATAACAGTTTTCTTTATGTTTTAACACCAGATATGTAGGTGTGTAGTGGCAATGATGTACTGAGGGAGCCTCAGAAACATAGGTCCTAGGCTCAGCTGTGGAATAGGAACTAAGGGGAGACTAAAGCTGAAGTACACTAAATAGTGGAGTAGACACTGAGAAAAACCCTCTGACCAAGCCCATACCTTACACAGTGGTGAATCAATAGGATTGAAAGTCTAGTAAAGGTGACATTCACATCTGGAAGTAATGGATGGACTGAGTGCTCAAGGGCTTATCAAAGAAAACAAACCTGCACACAGAAGCCTAGTGGTAAATGCCAGGACTAGATGGCTACACTTATAAACCTATCAAACTTACTAAAAACATACCAATCATATAGAAACTATCCAATATAAGAGTAAAGATTTATTATCTAACCAAGGGACAAATATAGCAGTGAAACATCAAGGCTATTTCATAAATTGAGAAGATAAGAGAGAATCAAGATAGTTCAATCATTCATTACAGTCCTTAAAGGGTCACTTTTATGTCTAATTACACAGCGTAACTGTGAGGTGATTTCCCTGAGAATATCTAGTTTAAGTGCAGTGTGGTTGATACAATAATATAGCTAGATATGATTTCCTCCTTGAAGGTCATTCTATAGAATAAGTATGTTATGAAAAGTCCAAGAAACATATTTGGAAGCCAGCCTCATCTCAAAATGACAAATGGGTCTTTGCAGTTTACAAATTTGTACAGGTTTTGAGATAAAAATTTTTACCATAAAGTTAAGCTTTATCGGAATTTCACAAAGATTTTTTGGCTTCAAAATTTTATTAACATAATACCAATTTTTTATACAGATCTAGATAACACTGGATGACAGTTAAATGGACTCATTTCAATGAAACTGTTAAATAAAGCCAAACATAGTGCTGGACTTGCCATCACTTGGACTTCCAACATCTATAACAGGACCCTCTTCAGGGATGGAACCTAACAAACCTTACAAACAAAACATTCTTTGAAAGGGATATATTATTTCTGAGTTGTTAACATTAAGCTAGATTTCCAACTTTTACAACACATTAATACTTGTTTGAAAAATCTTAGAAAAACAGAACTGCACCACACTGACAAGAAATTCAAAGGTTTTATAATTTTGTTCACAGTGAGAAGTCTCTTACTCACACACGTAAACTAAGTTCCCAGCAATACAGTCAGATACCTATCACTTGCATTAGCTAAGCAAATTTAAGAATATAACTATATTGATAGTCAAAGTCAACGTGTGGCAAGTACTCTGACTTCATGATTTTGAGGCAAGCACTGACAGAGTTGATCTGCCATCAAGGTTACTTTTGGTGAATTTTGCTAATTTTTTCCTCATATGGCTAGTGTGCTTAGGCAGAATTAAAGAGGCACAAAGTGATGAAATTAGGTTCAAAATGAAGAATCATAATTATTTCCTGAATTAGAAATGCTTTTTAAAAATATTTTTAAATATGTATGACATGGGTCTAACTTTAAATATCTAGGTTAGAAAAAGACAACTTTAATCCCAGCACTTGGGAGGCAGAGACAGGCGGATTTCTGAGTTCGAGGCCAGCCTGGTCTACAGAGTGAGTTCCAGGACAGCCAGGGCTACACAGAGAAATCCTGTCTCGAAAAACCAAAAGAAAAAGAAAAAAGAAAAAGACGCTGAAAAGGTCAGTATGTCAAAATTGACAAATACTTTGCTATTAGGGACTGCATAATGTTCAAATGTCCCTTTCCTATTTTGAACATTGGACATCGCTGGCCTTTATTGTGCATTTTTAAAATTAATACCAGAGCTGTGTTTAATTTCTTGGAAAACATTTTCAGTACCTGCTCTATAATTCATTTAGTTCTGATGCTTTAAATTACAGAGTTGAGAGAAGATGGAATGACTACTTAGAAACTTGCCAGAAGAATGTGGATGTAATGTGGTATATTATGACCAAACCTGAGTCACAAATGAAAAGAAAGCAAGAGTGTAGAATGTCAATGTGACAAACGCGTGAGACCACAGGTGCCGAGTGCCTTGAGCTGAGCATCCTGAGAAGATAGTTGAAATACAGCACTGAGGATCTGGACACAGGAAATGACAATGACTACAATGTCACACATCAGAATGGAGACAGCACATAAGCTATAGATGATGTTGACCTTGATGCTGACACAAAATAGGTAGACGTTGCCCATGTGCCCATGAGTGTGTGTGTGTGTGTGTGTGTGTGTGTGTGTGTAGGGGGTGATTTGGTGCTTACAAAAATGGTAACCATAAGGTGAGCAAGACAATGGGTATGGCAAAAACCAATGGTCTCAAAAGGATCACCCAAGCAATGATAAATAGTACCTTGTTTGTCAGTACCCATGTATTGTTGGGTTGTAGTGTGCACGGGACCGGTTTTTTGGGTTGATGTGTGGGTCCTGCATCTGTTTCACCAATCAGCTAGGGCCTCTCGTGGGGACAGAGGCTCGGAATTAGACTGTTTTCACTCCACACTGGCACCAGGAGGACATTGGGCTGTATGGAGCCACAGGACTCTACTTGGGGTTGAGGAGCACAGTCTGAGGTCCCACAGAGGGTTTTGGCTTGGGGATTCCTGGGCCAAAAGGCAGCCAGCAGCCGGCTGGTTCTCAGACTCTTGGACCCCAGACGCTGCTTGGGGTGGGGAGGAGGCGCTGAGGAAGGGCTAAGAACGAAGTGGGGGCATACAGGGTAGATTACCCACAGCCAAAGAGGAGAGGGGGAAGGATGAGTTCCGGGGATGAGTTCTTGGCTTGATCACAGTGGCTCACTTGGCTTGGGTTGGGTTGGTGGTCTTTGTGGCTGGTAATATAGGGAGATCATCAACAGGAGATTAGGCTATAGCTCTGTAAATTGAGGCCTGCTCCACAGTTTCCCACATCGAACTCCAAAGAAGAAAAATAGTTCATTTTCTTAAGATGTTTACTGTCACTGCAGAAAATAGATGAAAACTATACCCTGGTTTCTCAGGGCAGGCTTCAGGTTAAATTCCTTTTGCGAGGAGTAGCATCTGGGAAGGAATGTTTAACTGGCTATGCCCCTCTGGCCTTTAGGTATCTCATTAATGTGGAGATCTGTCTTGAGGCTCTGTGGCCTGTAGTCACACCCCCTATCTGTGGAGGGGCCAGGGGGCATTGTCCTACGTGACTGGAGGACCCCATTCTATGGAGGTCTTTGGCCTCGTGTCAGGAACCTGGAGTCTGGGAGCGTGGCAAAATGCATACCATCCCATAGGATCATCTGGGGTCTCTGGGGATTTCTAGTCAGTGCTCGATCAGAAACCATGCTGTCTTTTCACAGTCCTATAATGTATAATGAAGAGGGTTGCAGATAGCCACGTAGTGATCATAGGTCTTGGCTATAAGCACAGCTGATTCCATGTCAGAAAACAGGTGGACACAGAGCATTTGGATGATGTACTTTTATCGTGAACCAGAAGATTCCAAGCATTTTAGGGATTGTAGATGTGGACAGGCTCAGGTCAACAGATGACAGAATGGCCAGGAAGTAGAACATAGGCTGATGAACACTGTGTTCTGTCTAAATTACATAAAGAATGCTTGTATTCCCAAGTACAGCGGTCAGGAACATAGCAAAGAAAGAAAAACCAGTCCAACAGTGCATGTTTTCTAATCCAGGGATTCCTAGTGTAAGGAGCCCTCAAGGGGAGTTCCCACGCTCACCCAGAGTTGTGCGCACCCAAATAAACACAGAGACCGGCTTGATGCAAAATAGTAAAAGGTAGTTTACTGACAAGGGCCCTTGGGTCGAAAACACATCCCATGCAAGGGAAGGATTTCGATGACCAGCTCTGACAGTTTAAAGTTTATATAGGGAACGGTGCAGGGGGAAGGGGGAGAGCGGGAAACTTTGGCGCGGTTACATTTGATTGGTTACATTTGATTGATTACATCAGCAATAGGTGTAAGTTATCATTTTGGCGGGCACAGCAAGCTTTTCCTGGTGGTCATGATGACTCGTATTTTTTTGTATTTTTGGCCATGAAACCTCAGACTTTCTGATAGGAGAATACAAACACCAGATGGCCCATTTCTCATTTGGGCATGTTTAGACTTGTCAAGGTTTGTCTTGGTTTTGTTCCTACATTCGTGGTCACCTTGCCCTAGGAGGAACTGGTTATTTTTTGTTTTGGCTGTTTTCAGCAAAGTGTTGGTGGTCTGGGGGGTTCTGCTGAGGTATTTTGATATTTTGTCCTCACACTAGGAGGATGGAAGTTAGGAGTGAAATAGAGTAGTGTTGTGTGAAGCCATTCTTTTGTGATTGTTATGCCAAACTACAGCATAAACCAACATATCACATTTATTGTGTAGACAACATTCTTCTAAAATAAAACAAAACCAGAGGCCATATCAGAGAAACTTTTATCATAGTTATCCAGGTTGCTTGGTCATAGAGGTTTGAAAGTACAATATATCTAATATTTAACTAAAAATAAACATATTTCTGTAGAGAATGTTTAACCCAGCAATATCACTGCCCTGGCAAGTAATCACATCTAAAAGCCTAGATCTGTGTGATCTGGCTGGAATACAGACATGCCACACAACTTTAATCCCTCTGGCTAGGATACAGACATGCCCTTAGTACACACCTTTAAGGTAAAATTAGTTTGGGAAAGTAAGCAGCCATGTTTGAAAGTGACATCTAATTGAAAGACAAAGTGATGAATCAGAGAAAGATTTCACAGAATGAATCAGAGATAGGATATTTCCAACTCTCATGAAAACAGTACAAGTAAAACAGTTTTTGTAAGAGCAGCACAAGGAGAGAGAATGAGTCAGTTGGGAGTCTGTGCACTGAGTGCAATGCAGTGGAGTTGAGTTCATTCATGAATTCATACAGTTCAATGCAGATCAGCAGAGGCAGTTGAAGCCAGAGAACAAGAAGGAGACAGAAGATTATAACAAATTGGCAGAATTAGTTTGAAGCCAAGCAGAAAAATTTAGTGAGAAGCTGAGAGGAGCCAGATTTAATCAGTCAGCTTGGAGAGGAGTTTGAGCCAGAACAGCTGAGTTGAATCAGCCAGCCAGAGATCAGAAAAAACTAGAAATAGTGTATTTTATTTGTATTTATGTATTTTATTTTTTCTATTTTATTGAAAATAAATTATTTTCTCGTACAATATAGCCTTATTACAGTTTCCTCTCACTCTACTTCCTATTTTAAAAATGGGCAATGATGATAGAGAGATGTTCAGATGCTAGCACTTACTTCCAAGCACCCAAGTCAGGCAGCTCACAACCAGCTGTAACTCCAGTTTTAAGGGTTCTAACATATTTTTCTAGAGCCTCTGTATACATTGCACTCTGATAAACATACATACACACACATGCACACACATGCACACACACATACACTCATAAACTCGTACACAGACAACTCAAAAACAAAACTTCTAAAATTAGTAAAGAAAAAACATTGTCCCAATTTATCTATGTACTAATCACAGCTGTTCAATTAAATTCTAGATTTCAATTAAGAAAGCAGAATATACAAAATAAACTCTTCAGGTTCTAAGCTAAGAATGGCTGCAAAAGACTAGCTGAAGAATGCTTATTCCTGTGCCATACAAAGGTAATGATTGACATCATGGGAGTCATCAATTCAGATAAATGAAGTCTTATGAAATTAAAAAAAAATGTCTTATAGAAGTGTTGATTTTTATGACTAATTACATTATGCACAAAAGTAGACATGTTTCAGCTGGACAAAAGTCATCAAATCTATATAAGAAATACTTTCCTGAGCTGAGGAACAATGTATTTAATGCAGCAAACTAGGACTTTCTAAGATTGTGTGTGTGTGTGTGTGTGTGTGTGTGTGTGTGTGTGTGTGCATTTTGATTGATCAAGCTTCTCAAACCATTTTTCATACTCTAGTTGCCATCTTGCCTCTCTCTTCTTGGTACTCACACCAGAGAGAGACACACTGCCTTGAAACATTATTTATAAGCAACAGGAAAGCTTATTTCATAAAATGTTCTTTTCTGAGTCTGCTTACAGGGAAATGTGCAGACCCCTCTTCAACAGCACCCCTGTGACAGAATTTCCTGTCTCTCAGTGTCTTCCCATTGAAACTATCAAGAAAGAAACACAAAGTTTTATACATATACATAAAACATATAAATAGACAATCTGTAAGGCATTACAAAGCTACGAGGTAAATGTTAGATTGTGTATATATACTACTTTTCCATGTTATATCTCTCATATTCTTGCTTTCCCATCTTTTTTATTACATTTTCCTCTAAGTCAATAAAAAAGGGAGTTCAAAATTTATCTCTTTCATGCATGTGAATTCCTAGAAAGGAAAATCTTCTCTCTAACACAGGAAGGAGACAATATGGAATTATAGAAATGAATGCCAAGAAAGCCACTAGTGTAGGAGAGAAGAGATTCACAGACATATGCAATGTACTTGCATACAAACCTAATTTATTCTAGTTTGGTTTGCTCAAAAGCTACATTTTTCTTCACTGATCAAGCAAGAATAAGAACTGAATTCCACAGGGACCTGTTTTTTTTTTTCCCTCTTGTTTCTTTTTATATAATGCTGGCTCTAGGGGAAAGGGCAATAATGAAAGGTTCTTCTGGAAAATTTTAAAGTCCTGATAAAAACAGGCCAGGATCACATACAACCAAGGCAAGATTTCATTCTGGAGTTCAGCCTGGTGAGTCTCTCATTTTTCAGCTTTCAGACAATTAAAGGGAAAGACAAAACAGAAGAGAGATCAAGAGACATGGGACATATCGGAGGCAGAAACTGAAAATGAAGCTTTGGAAAGGAAAAGGTGCATGGATAATGAAAACTATGTAACACTACTAGAAGATGCTAGCTAGTGAATTTTAGACAGGTTATTCTGCTTGGTGTCTAATGAATGATAGCATCTTGTTGACATATTTTTTAAACTGTTTTTGAAAGAATTACCTATTCTAAAAATAATAACAGGTTAAAAGTTTACTTGCCTTAATTACTCTCTATTGTCCATATCAAGAGACACATAGAGACTTTATGTGTGAAAAGTAACAATACTTGATCTTAATTTTCTTCAAATATAGATTGAATTACTCAGAAGGCTGTTTTATGAAAATCATTCTGATGCAGATTTCATACTCTGAAGCGTTAATATCATCATATTATACTAGTTTCAAGTATGGTGGTTTGGGCTGGAGACATGGATTGAGTGGTTAGTATGTAAACAAGACAAGTAGAAATGCACATATAACCTAGGTCAGTAGGTAGAGAGAGAAAGAGACACACACAGAGAGAGAGAGAGAGAGAGAGAGAGAGAGAGGGAGAGAGGGAGAGAGGGAGAGAGGGAGAGAGGGAGAGAGGGAGAGGAAGAAGAAGAAGAAGAAGAAGAAGAAGAAGAAGAAGAAGAAGAAGAAGAAGAAGAAGAAGAAGAAGAAGAAGAAGAAGAAGTTGGGAGAAAGAGCAAAAGTAGGTTAGGTTATGTGGTGGGATTAATCTAGGAGTTAGGAGAGGTAAAACATATGATCAAAATATATTCTATAAAAATCAATTAAAAAGGAATTATATATATATTTGTGTAGGTAACATCTATCACATAAATATAGTAGTATTATATATTCTTATTTTAAAATACTAAAACATATTTGTTGTACTAATAGGTTTTACTGAGATAATTCTCTGTATACACAATCATGTATTGATCAAGTCCTTGGACTCCAAAATCTATCACTGCCTCAATTACAAACCTGAAGGTGCTAACATAGCATTCAGCTGGATATCAAGATATTCCCAGGGATTGTGTATTTCTACAAGGTTTGTGGAGGGTTATGTGTTGATTCTGCATGTTTAAGGATGTTGATCAACATGTATAATGGGTAAACATCCAAATTTGTAATATACCAATAGATTAACTTTTACTAATTGATTTGTTCTGGTTTAACAGTGTCTGAAGACGAGCATACAGCCATCCAGAAGCGAGGTTAGTAATCTCTTGGGTGTTTCTTAACACAATCAAGCTGACAATCTTCACCTATCATCACAGTACTATCATTTTGTCAACTGGATTAATTTCCAGGACTCCAAATTCACGGGCTCGTTGAAGCCTAAATTCATCAACATACAAAGATACCCTTTTATTAAAGATGGTCAAAATTAAAAAAAGCACTCATAAAAGGCAATATTAATGTAAAATAATCCTGAAAGATTGGTTATATGGCTATTGATTTCTGAAAGGCTAACTGTACAATAGGTTTAACACAATTTTATTTACTATGTCATGTGTTGCTTCCTCCAAGGCTTGTCCTTGTGGTATGCAGCACATTTGAAATTGATATGATGGCTTCCAGAAGAACATGCGTAGGCTATATCTCATCTCTTTAAATATTACCAGGTCTCCAGTTTCAAAAATCTACCCAGAGAGCTGCCAATTAAATGAACAAGCATGCAATTCTGAAGACTGATTCATGCATTCTCCTATAGGATGATACTTCTCAATGACACTCAGTTTCACCCTCACACTTTCTTGTTGCTGGGGATCCCAGGACTAGAGTCTCTTCACATCTGGATTGGATTTCCTTTCTGTGTTGTATACATGATTGCTCTCTTAGGAAACTTAACCATCTTGTTTGTGATCAAAACTGAGAGCAGCCTCCACCAGCCCATGTTCTATTTTCTGGCTATGTTGGCTACCATTGACTTGGGCCTCTCAACAGCAACCATCCCTAAAATGCTTGGGATCTTCTGGATTAATCTCAGAGAGATACTCTTTGTAGACTGCCTTATCCAGATGTTTTTCATTCACAAATTCACACTTATGGAGTCAGCAGTCCTCTTGGCAATGGCTTATGACCGCTATGTGGCCATCTGTATCCCACTTCGGTACAGCACCATTCTCACCAACAAGGTCGTTTCTATGATTGGCATAGCCGTGCTAGTGAGGGCAATTATCTTTGTTATTCCATTTATATTTCTAATTTTGAGACTGCCCTTCTGTGGGCATCACATCATTCCTCATACCTACTGTGAACACATGGGTCTTGCTCGTCTATCTTGTACCAGTGTCAAGGCCAATGTAATTTATGGCTTGTGTGCCATATGTAATCTACTGTTTGACATAGTAGCAATTGCTCTGTCTTACATACAAATATTACGTGTTGTATTTCATCTCCCTTCTAGGGAAGCCCGGCTCAAGTCCCTCAGCACTTGTGGTTCTCATGTCTGTGTCATCCTTGCCTTCTACACACCAGCCCTCTTCTCCTTCATGACCCATCGCTTCGGTAGGAACGTGCCTCGCTATATACACATACTCCTGGCCAACCTTTATGTTGTAGTGCCACCAATGCTCAATCCTGTCATATATGGGGTGAGAACCAAACAAATCTACGATCGTGTAAGGAAAATGTTATTGCAAGTACGAGGAAAGGAAAAGGAATAGCACATAATTGTATGAGGCGCCATAGATTATCACAACTCACCGAGGAACATACACTGCAGAAACAGTGACTTTCCAACAGGAAGCTAAGTCAACACTCCACCCAATGTGTTTTAAATGTGTCGATTTTCATGTTATTTCATCAAAGATATAACTGGTGTTTTAGTCTGATGCTTCAATTTTCTTACAATTGCATTTTAGTGATGTATGCCTTTTTCCTCTTTCATCAGAGACCTGGTGGGTGTTTTGGAAAATATTTCAAGGTAACCACTATTGTTATGAAAGCTGATGTTTCCTGAAGCTTCTTTTCTCGATGAGACTGTGCTAATTTTCGGAATGCTGATTTTAAAACTGTGTGATCTTGAAGATAAAATGGTGACTACTAAGCCTTCTCTTGTTTTGAAATTTACAAAGCTTTAAATTTGCTAGCACATTCAGCTTAAAAAGTGCCATCCTTTACTTTAGAGCCTTGTATTTCATGAAAATTTACATCACTATACACTTCCAAAAACCATAAATTTTTATTGCAACAGTGTACCAACTTTAGTATACTACTATATTTGTTCGTATTTAACAAAATATGCTTATCCCTTCCATTCAGCCCACTATGGGATATACGTATATCTGTACATATCAGAATGCACACAAATGTTCTTTAATTCAGCTCAAGCTTTTGGTCCTTTAAAATAATTTTCTGGTTTGCAATTATATATGTTTTAGAAACATAGCATTTATTTCTACCGTAACTATAGCCTTTGCCCTGGTGGTATTTATGTAACTAGAAAGTATAAAATAACAGTCTTATCTATTTCTGTTAATAAAAAATCTTTGAAAACTTTTAGTATACCTACTTACTTGCTGATTTATGTACATTCCCTTTTACAGCTGTTTATACAAATCTGTGTTCATTATAGAGCTTTATCACTCTATATTCCACCCTATATTCATTAGCTTACTATCATATATACTCAACATTCACCTAGTTGTTTCCAAATATGTACTACTTTAATAGTTCTTGTTGTCTTTACCTCAGAATAATGTTTTATTTGATATGACATTATATGTGGCATTTTATGGCATCATTTAATTTTATGTTCACTTGATCATTATTTTGCTGATATAAAATTCCAAATATAGATATTTCTTTCAGAGGTTTGGAAAACTTATTTTATTCTATTATTCTTCCACAAATTGATTGGGATGATAATCTGTATGTTTTAGCATTGCTATTTTAAATATGACATCTATTTTCCTTGGTTGCATTTATATTTTGTCTTTGAAGCATCGAAATTTTCCTTACAGGGGTACTTTACTTGTTTGTTGTGTTATACAGGAAACAAAACTTGTGAATCTTGTATGTTTGTGTCTGAATTTTTGTGTTTTATATTATTTATTCTAACTTCACTTATTTTCCTACAATAATAGGACTTAACTCTTCTCATTTTAAAATATAGTTGACTATATGTATATGTATACATATATATTAAACAGTGTAATGTTGATAAAAGAATAAATTGTGAAAAGATTAACTGAACCTAACAAACTCATAATTTCCTTCTATTTTTATTAGTTTCATTGTGAAAACATGTAAACATAAACTTGGTTAGTTTCAAGTTTATAATGCATTCTTGTTAGTCATATTAACAATGTTATACAGTAGATATCCAGAATTCAGTCATCAAACCTCAACAAAATATTTTATTTAACAGTCTTTGGCATGTAGGACAGTTGATACAATGCTTGTTTAGGATATTAAAAATCTGGATATAGGCCTAACCACTGCATAAAACTGACCCTGGTAGCACATGCTTATAATTCCAAAATCAAGGAACATGCTTATAATTCCAAAATCAAGGAACTTGAGGCAGGAAAGTTTGAAAGCTCAGGATCATCATTTCCAACATTATAAGATCTGTACCAGCATGGGCTACATAATACCATACACACACACACACACACACACACACACACGTATATATGTATGTATGCATGTATGTATGTATGTATGTATGTATATCTTGACTAACATTTTCTCATATCTATCCCCAACACCATGGATCTAGTAATAACTATTTTTTTGTTCTTTGCGTCTGTGAGCTAAATGGTCTTTTTTGTTGTGGTTTGGGGCTTTGGGTTTTTTTTTTTTTTTTGGTTTTTGTTTGTTTGTTTGTTTGTTTGTTTTTCAAGACAGGATTTCTCTGTATAGCCCTAGCTCTCCTGGAACTCACTCTGTAGACCAGGCTGGCCTCAAACTCAGAAATCCGCCTGCCTCTGCCTCCCAAGTGCTGGGATTAAAGGCGTGTGTGCACCACCACTGCCTGGCCTTGTTTGTTTTTTTAATCTTGTAAATTTGGAAGATGCAGTTTTTGTCTAAGAGTGGCTAATTTCAGTTATCATAGTGTCATCAGATTTATTCATGTGTTCTCAAATGAGAGGATTTCCTGTTTTTCAAGTCAGGATGGTACATGAATACCAAATTTATAATACGCCCACCTGTTGCTGAAAAGTGAGATTATTTTTGTCTTTCCTATTGTGAACAACACACACACACACACACACACACACATATTAATGACATAATCCTGCCAAGATATATATATATATCTCAAACAAGGAATGCAATTGTAAAATAAGGTGATATTATGAAGGATTTCTTATGGTATCCTTTTAAACATAAAACTTTTAGAGTTGTTTATGGTTCCTTGACCTCCATTGTCTGGCACTGGGCTTGCCTTACTATCCTGAGGACCCTTACAGGAATCTAAGAGCATCCTACATCCCCATGGATGCATACAGGATCCTCCAAGAACAACCAGCTTGGAGTACTGCCTCACCAATCCCTTGGCAGCAGAGTGATGTTCTGTGACCTCCATTGTCTGTGTCAGGGCTCTCTCTGCCTTTCTGAGGAGTACTGCTGGCATCAGGATTGTTCAGTCAACTTCAGGGAAAACCAGATAGTCAAAGGAAAGAATAAAATCACAGTCAACAAGAGCCAGGGCAACATGACACCACCAGTGTCCAGCTATCCTACAACAGCAAGCCTTGGATATCTTTAAAAAAATGGAGGCATAAGAAGATGATCTTAAAACCAATCTTGTAAAGATGATAGAGGCCTTTAAAGAGGAAATGAATAAATATGAAGAAATACAGCAAAATACAATCAAATAGGTAAAGGATACAATAACACTATCCAAGAACTGAACATAGAAATAGCATCAATAAAGAAAACACCAATAGAGGCAATCTTAGAGATGGAAAACCTAGGAAAGAGAACAGGAACTACAGACACAAGCATCACCAACACTAACCTGGATGTAAGTGAGTATCTCAGGCGTAGAAAATAGGACGATAGAAATCGATAGTCAAAGAAAATGCAAAATCTAAAAAGTTCATGACACAAAACATTCAGTAAATTTGAGATACTGTAAAAAGATGAAGCCTGAGCATAATAAGAATAACAAGAGAAGATTCTAAGCTCAAAAGCCAAGAAAGCATCTTTAACAAAATCATAGAAGAAAATTTTCATAACTGAAGAGATGCCTATTATAATTCAAGAAGCTACAGGATACCAAATAGATGGGCCAGAAAAGAAAATTCTCCTGCCTGTACATAATAATCAGAATGCTACATCTACAGAACAAAGAAAGACTATTAAAAACTACAAGGGAAAAAGACCAAGTAACATATAAGAGCAGATTTATCAGAATCACACCTGATTGCTCAACAGAGAACTTAAAAGCTAGAAGGGCCTGAGCAGATGTCTTGCAGATTCTAAGAAACCGAAAATGTCAACCCAGACTACTATATGAAGCAAAATTTTCAATCACCATAGATGGAGAAGCCAAGATATTCCAGGACAAAACCAAAGAGCACATCTGCTATATTTGTGCAGGAACCCTAGGTTCAGCCCTTGTATGCTCTTTGGTTGGTGGTTCAGTCTCTGGGAGCCCCAAGCATCCAGGTTATTTGATTCTGTTGGTCTTCCAGATTATTTGACTCTTGTGGAGTCCCTATCCTCTCTTGGTTCCTCAATCTTTCCCCCAACTCATCCAAAAAAAAAAAAAATCTAGAGCTTGTTCTAATGTTTGGCTGTGGATGCCTGCATCTCCTTTGGTCAGCTACTGTGTGGAGCCTCTCAGAGGACAGTTATCTGTGAATCTGTGTCTGAGAATCCAAGCTGACAGATTAAAACATAGCCTGAGTCTCCAAGGTAGATAAAGAAGAGAGGTACGCCTATAATATCTCTCTATTGATCCTCTGAGGACAATTAAACACAGTGCCTACCCTCAAATTGGTAGGGATTCTTACTGCATTCATGCATGCCCATTTCACACAGGACACCTGTGTATCTAGGCCAGCAGTGATAAATATGGCTGTCAACAGTGTTTCTTGCCAAAACAATTCTATGCACAAGTGTTTTCCACAAAATGATTGTTATTTAAACATAGCCAATAATTTGGACAAAGACTGCAAAGATCTAAAAGACACTTGATTCTCCAGTCCTTGCCAAGGAATTGCCATTTGTGTGAATACACTAGGGGAAAGAGGCTTCCTGTGTCAATGCCATCCTGGAAACAGTGGGCTGACCAGTGAAACTGCCAGAAATTCCTGTGGAAGGAATGCCTTCCAAAATATAGCCATCTGCCATAAAGACACTGAGTACCCTACCTGTATCTGCCCTGCTGGATATGCTAGAAAGTTCTGGGAGACAGATCATAATGAGTGTGCTTCCAGCCCTTGCCACAGTAGGACTTTGTGCCCGGATGGACTAATGGACAATTCTCTTTCTGTGTTCCTGGGTACCAAGAAAGACACTGTGATTTCAGGTGTGAAAAGTGAGTTGGAAAATGGTGAATGTGAATGCCAGACATCTCTACACGGTGCCATATGTCAAGAGGCTTTTGGGGATTACTTTTCTGACTATGCAACTGGATTCCTTGGAGACCATTGTGATTTCAACTTTGATGAATGTGCCAGAGAGCCACATCTCCTTGGAGGTCTAAGTGCGGATGGAGAAAACGAACACTACTGTTGCTGCATGGGGAATGGATTTAAAGGGACTTCAATGCATTTTTCATATTGATTGTAACTTCTATGTTGCAAATTTCATGTTATAGAAAAGTATTGTTTGATATTTCAGAATATATTAACAAATCGCTTCGTAAGTGACAGTCATAGCTTAAACCTAACCCTAACCCTAACAAACCCTAACCCTAACCCTAACCCTAACCCTAACCCTAACCCTAACCCTAACCCTAATCCTAACCCTAACCCTAACATTTTTTTGTGTGTGAGAACTGAGTAGACAAACTGGCCTTAAATCATGGGTCAAAATGAACATTCTTAGTTTGGGTATAGAATGTTTTCCATTGAATGTAGATTGAAAAAACAACAAAGGTGAAGAAATGAACAATTACTAGAATATGATACATAGATAGAAAGGTTATATATATTAAATAGGTATTAAACAAAACCACTCTTATGATCATACAGTGGGACTAAATGCAGTGTCAATCACTGACAAGTCAAAGCGTTTAAGTACAAAATGGCCTTCCTTGAAAGTGAGTGTTTCCACTTGTGATTGTTGCACTGAGTCTCACATATTTGTGACATAACTCAGTTTCAGATTATAGATTTTGACAGAAGACCAAGCCCATAGAAATAAATATTTGGATTACATTGTTTTCATGATTTAGCCTCAACAGTTAGAATGGCTCAAAATATACAAAAGAAGACAAAATGAATTCAAATAACATGACTAATCAAAGTTAGGCATAAAATAAACCTAAGAAATTACAGAAGGAAGGAGGGAAGAAAAAACAGGGCAAAGAGGATGGAAGCAAGGCAAGCAGGAAAAAAGGAAGAAAGGAAAGAAGAGAAAGAGGGAAGGAAGGAGGGAGGGAAGGAAGAAAAAAAGGGAGGGAATCCTTGTCAATATCTTATTTGACTCTACAAGATGTAACTCATACCTGATACATCTAGGGTAACAATTGATCTGAGACTAGATAGCCCAGGAACTTAGGGTAAAACAAAGTACTACTGTTCAAAACAAAACACAACAAAATAAGCAAGCAAAAAAACCCAACAAAACAACAACAAACAACAATAAATGACTTCTAATGACATATGTTACACTCATAGATCAGCGCATTGCTTAGCCATCATTAGAGAAGCTTCCTTCAGCAGATGGGAACAAATATAGAGACCCACAGCCAGACTTTATGCAGAGAGTAAGACCCCTTTGATCACTCAGCCCTAGATGGGATGAATCCATCAAATCCCTATCTTCAGGGCTCAAGGAACACAGCAGAGGAGGAGGCTGAATGAGTGTAAGAGCCAGAGTGGGCAGAGGGCACTGAGAAAAGCAAGGCCCTCTAAATCCACAAGTTTGGATGCACATAGGAACTCAGAGACTGAGGCAGCGTGCACAGGGCTTGCAGAGTTCTGCCCAAGTTAGGGTCCTAGAATTGAAAAGAGAACTAGACACATGCCCTGATCCCTAAACTAAAAGCTACCTATAATTGATAATTAATTACAAATGAAAATTTAGTTTCCTCCAAGGAATTCTTACTGAGGAAGCAAACTACTCTTACAGGTAGGTTGCCTGCCCAGCAGTAAACAGCCAAAACGAAAAAAACAAAACAACAACCAAAGAACCAAATAAAAAAAACTCAACAGTGTCTTTGGGTGTTCTTTGTCTTATGTTGTCATGTCAAGGCTTTTCCTTTAAGATATTATCATTTTAAAATTTTTCTTTCATTTTTATGTTATTTTCCTTGTTTCTTTTTATCCTACAGGTCCATTGCACATGTATTATCACATCCAGTTTAATGTTTTTATGAGAGTCCTTAGTGTGTGAACAGTGAGTACCTTTGTTTCGTCTTCTCTTTGCCTCTTTTCTGTTTATTTGTTTTGTCCTATTCTGATGTGTTAGTTTTTGTTTTATCTGATTATGTTTTATATTATTTTACTATTATCCCTTAGATTTTTCTTTTTGAAGTTTTTATTTATTCTTCTTTTGTGTACTGTCTACATCCAAAACCACAGTTTAGACTCCCTCACTTCCTCCCAGTGCCCTCCACGTCACCTTCCCCATCCATCCCTTAATTTCTCTTCAGAAAAAGGCAGACCTCCCATGAATTTCAACCAAACACAACATATCAACTTGGAATATGGGCTGTCTCTGACACTTTTGCCTTTCTTTAGGACCCTTTTCTTCCTAATATGTTGCCTCATCCGGCCTTAACACAAGAGGAGGTGCCTTGTCTTACTGCCTGTTAAGTTTTTAGTGAGACATAGAAATGGGGTTAATCTGGGTGGGACAGGAAGTTAGAAAAACTGGGAAGAGTAGCCAGAGGGAAACCATAATTAGGGATATAATATGAAAGAAAAAGATATCTAATTTGAATAAAAGGAAAAAATTAAAATCTTCCTATCTATGAGGCACTTCAGGGAATGACAGTTAATCACCATACTAAAGGAAACTATTTGAAGATCACACAAAGGACAAAGGGCATATAAAATATACAATTGTGATATTGCTATATTTATATTCCAATTTGAACAATCCTATATCCAGTAGTAATAAAAATATTGCTTCTCATTACTAGAGTAAAAGTTTATCTTTAAGAAGAAGGCAGAAAACAAAATTGACAGATGGCAAGTAGTTACAGTTAGAGACATGAGCATTAATTATTGTTTCCTTAAAGTTGATAAAGATTATTTACCATACAAAAATATGCACATGTATTTGTATGAATGTGTTCATCGACAAACTATGACTTTTTCTTTGCAAATCCAGAAGGCATATAAATAATACAGTTTACTAAAAAGAAATAATGCAGCATTCAAACAATGTTTACATATATTGAAACAATGAGTGTGTTTTGGACAATGGAATGAATGATTCAAGGATTTTGACAAGTTATTCCAGACTGTAGTGGAGCATTTTGTAGTTTTAAAAACCATAAATATAAAAAACCATAAATACTTATATTAATAAAGAAACAACTGAGACACTACTGTCCTTAAAAGTATAAATACATAAATAAACCAGAAATTCAATTCCCACACTCATGGGTATGTGTCAAAGATACAATTATTGTCTAAGAGAGTTCTTTCTGGGCAAATCAAGGGAAATTTGAAAAAATAAAATCAAATGACCTTACTATAATTTCAATTATGAAATAAATTGTCATGGTAGCCCATACCTATAGTTATAAACAAGGAAAGCTGAGATAAGATGATTATAAGTTTGAGATCCTGACCTCATAGAAAGATAAGATACTAAAAAAAAGAGAGAGATAAAATATTTAAATACATGTTAACAATGAATTACTGAATAAATGATAAGGAAAGAAACATACTTCCATTTCATGGTATGAATTTCTACATTTCAGAATGTAGAATGCTTTCTGCTAACAATGAGAGGACAGGTAACTGTTAACCTCTTCAGTGTAATCTATGCATAATGACTTTATATAAAAAAACTACAATGATGAAAAAAGGATGTTATTTCATTTCATTTATGGGTCTGGGAATCAAACTCAAGACCTCCCACATGTTAGATAAGCACTCTACCTCAGAGTTATGTTTCCTACACTTTAGAAAGAAAGAGTTTAAAACAAAGTAAAGGAAAGGAAGAGATAAGTGGAAAGGTAGAGAGGGGAGAGGGAAAGATGGAGAATAGAATAGTTAGAGGGATATTAGAAATGCTACCCAAGTCACATGAACAAAGTGAGCATCAGCTGTGGCAATTTAAACTTTCAATGTATTTTCTCAACATAGTACATTGAAAGTAGAATTCTGCTGCAGTGATTTTATTTCCCACAACCACACAATTCTTCTCTATTCCTGTAAAAATTATTAGAAAAATCCAACTAGAAGGGCATTTTACTAAATTCCTGTTTAGCACTCTTCAACTGTTAAGATTTTAACAATGAAAAAGTTTTATTTGTTCTTCTTTCATACAATATATCCCGACTGTACTTTCCTCTCCCTCTTTTCTGCTCGGTTTCCTCTCACCTTCCCTCTCCGCAACCACTCCTCCTCAGTTTCCCTTCAGGAAAGATCAGGCTTCTTAGTGATATCAACTGAACACAGATGGAGTAACAAAATACAATATCTAGGAATAAACACTCACATCAAGACTGGGTGATCAAACCCAGTAGGAGAAAAGCAAGTCCCAAGAAAATTTTACAACTAAAAGGGAGTTGAAGAACAACTCTGACTAATGGCATGTGGTACTCTGGTTGATATCTGGGAGGGAAAAGAAGATGATAGGAATTAAGTGAATACAGAAAGAGTACATCACTTGGTCAATGAAGTATCACTCATGGTTCATTAATTAGCAACAAATGTACCGTACTAATCAAGATGTTAGCAATAGGAGTAACTGGGTGCTATAAAACTGGGAACTCTGTATAATTTAATCTTTTTCTGTAAGTCTAAAAAAGTTAGTTTAGGGGTTTATTTGTTTGATGTCTTTTAGGGGATTCCTCTTTTATTTTTGGGAGGTTATTGTTTGTTAGTTTGCTTAAGATTAAAATTTGTTTCTTCCTTCCGTTTTCCCGCTCTGAACCCTCCCATATGCTCCTTTTCACTCCCTTTAAACCCATTCTCTCTTTTTTTTTCCACTAACTGTTATTGTATGTATATATGTGGATCTTCATGTTCATATATATTCCTAAATAAAATCTATTGAGTCCACATGTTGTTACTTGAATGAATATTTTCAAGGCTAACTGTTTGGCTCTAAACAATTGTTTGTTGTGCTAGTCTCTGGTGAGGACTACCACTCCCATTCTCATGTTGATTCAGTTGCCTGTAGATTTTTGTGTAGGGTTAAGGCTTCATAGTCTTTGCCTCATCCAGTTTATCATATTCATTTGTATCATTGTTGTTGATATCATATTTGGGGAATCACTTTGATGAGAATTTATGAGTAGAACTGATAATACTAGGACATATACTATCATAGCATACTCCATGATCTTCTGGACCTTACAATCTTTATGACACCTATTCAACAAGGTCCCCTGAGTTTTAGGTGAGAACATATTTTATACATGTATTCACAGTATGTGGATAATGTCTATAGAAATAGAAATTAAGTCAATATGTGAATTAATTGACAAAAAATAACAAGAAGTAAATTTTCAATAGAAAATCAGAGGTGTATGTAAATCAGATGACAACAGATTAACTTTATAAAGCAAGATAAAGATATAGAACCATTAAACCACAATTCTTTGAAGATATTTCTTGTACTATGTGATTTAAAGCACAAGGCCTACATAGCTCTGGACTAACTCTTCTGAGTATATGTTTTGTCTGTTCAATTGGCTCATTTCTAACAGTAAGAGTAGATATATCTCTGACTCTTTTGCTTGCTATTGAGACTTTTCTCTCCTGTTGAGTTGCTTGATCCAGTCTTGATTTTAAAACTTTTGCTTTGTCTTCCTATATCTGTTTGGTTGTCAACTCTTGGAGGTCTGCTTTTTTCTGAAGAAGAAACTGAAGGGAAGAAGATGTAAGGGAGAGGGAAGGTGGTGGGAAATAGGAGGAGTGGAAAGAGGGTAAACTGGGGTTGGGATATATAGTATGAGAGAAGAATCTATTTTTCAGATAAAGAGAGAGAGAGAGAGAGAGAGAGAGAGAGAGAGAGAGAGAGATAGATAGACGATAGATACTTATATTGTTCATATCAGGTGAAAATTAAGTTTTTCTTAGCAACATAGTGTAGAGATTCTTAACATTTAAAATCAGTATATCCATCAGTCTCATAAGTAAAGCTGAAGAAATGCACTTGACATATATGCATATATGAAATTCCTAAATAACAAAATTTAAAATATCTTGAGCATTCCAAGTCAGTCTATTATAGGAAATCCAGAAAGAGATTAACGCAACGCATGCAGGATTACACTGCTATTAAACAAATCCATTCCTCCATGTCTATGTCTTAGAGACCACATTTTAGGACAAAATGCAAAATGCCTATTGTAGATAGCTCAGAAATAGCTTGAGAAACGTGGCAGAAATGTTTTTTTTAAAAATAATTTGGAACCAGTAGTAATTATAGTCCAAAGATAAAAATGCATTTAACATACTCGGAATAAAAACAGCAATATTCCTATTTTGTTTACTGATATCTCAAAAATGCTTCCCCTTATGCTTCAGAAAATGTGTTAAGACCCAACAAAGAAAGAGAACTTCAAACCAATATTGTTTATGAACATAGATGAAAAAATACCCCAAAAACTTTCAAAAACTGAATCGAAGAACACATCAAAAACATTATTCATCACAATGAAGTAGGCTTCATCCCAGGGATCCAGGGATTGGTGGTTCAATATAAGAAAATCCATCAACATAATCCACTAATAAACAATCTCAGAAAAAATCACATGATCATCTCATTAGATGCTGAAAAGCCTTTGACAAAATACGACACCCCTTCATGTTAAAAGTCTTGGAGAAGTCAGGAATTCATGGCACATATAAAAACATAAAAGCAATATACAGCAAACCAACAGCCAACATCAAATTAAATGGAGAGAAACTTGAAGCAATCCCACTAAAGTGATGGAAAAGACAAGGCTGTCCACTTTCTCCCTGTCTATTCTATATAGTACTTGAAGTTCTAGCTAGAGCAATAAGACAACTAAAGAAGATCAAGGAGATAATAATTGGAAAGGAAAAAATCAAGGTATCGCTATTTGCAGATGATATGATAATACACAAAAGCAATCCCCAAAATTCTACCAGAGAACTTCTACAGCTGATAAACTCCTTCAGCAAAGTGAATGAATGCAAAACTTACTAAAAGAAATAACCTTTCTCTACTCAAAGGAAAAATGGACTGAGAAAGAAATTAATGAGACAACACCCTTCACAATAGCCCCAAATAGTATAAAATATCTTGATGTAACTCTTACCAAGCAAGTGAAAGATCTATATGACAAGAACTTAAAGTTCCTGAAAAAAAAAAAAGAAGTTGAAGAAGACCTGAAAAGATGGAAAGATCTCCCATGCTCATGGGTTGGTAGGATTATCATAGTAAAAATGGCCTCTTGCCAGAAGCAATATACAAATTCAATATAATACCCATCAAAATTCCAACACAATCCTTCATAGACATGGAAAGAGAAATTCTCAACTTCATATGGAAAAACAAAAAATTGAGAATAGACAAAAAGAAAATTCTCAACAATTAAAGAACTTCCTGGAGAATCACCATCTTTGACCTCAAGCTGTGTTACAGAGCAGTCGTGATAAAAACCACAGGGTACTAGTACAGAGACAGACAGGTCAATCAAGAATAGAATCAAAGACCAAGAAATAAACCTGCAAATCTATGGACACTTGATCTTTGACAAAGAAGCCAAAACCATGCATAGAAAAAAAAAAGAATTTTCAACAAATGGTGATTGTCTTAACTGGTTGTCTGCATGTAGAAGAATGCAAATTGATGCGTATTTATCCCTATGCACAAAGCTTAAGTCCAAGTGGATCGAGAACCTCAACATAAAACTTGGTACTGAATCTAATAGAAGAAAAAGTGGAAAATACCTTCAAACACATTGGTACAGGGGAGTATTTCCTGAACAGAACACCAATGGCTCAGGCTCTAAGATAAACAGTTGATAAATGGAACTTCATGAAACTGAAAAGCTTCTGTAAGGCAAAGGATACTGTCAGTAGGACAAAAGGGCAGCTTATAGATTGGGAAAAGTGTTACATTTCATTAACTCACAATTTTATTTTAGTAACATCTACTTCCACTTAAAAATATTTTTTCTATATTTAACTGAATCAACATATATATGCAAAATATTTTTATACTATGGAAAGAAATATAGGACATTATTGTTGATCTAAGTTTTAGGATTTATGTAAGAGTTGCCTTGAAATCTGAATATTTTCAGAAATTGAAGGCTTTTTTTAAAAATGCAAATAAAGCCAAGTTTTAATTCTCTATGCTGAAAAGACAAAGATTTTTCTGACATTGAGGTTGGGAACTAGCATCTTAAAGGCAAAATATTATTAACAACACTTACATTTAAACATTTATATAAATAAGAAATACTATAATAAATGGAAAGCAAAGATTGTTTTTTATTTCCTTTTTCTTAAACTTTGTGTTTCTTTAATTTCCTCAAGATTCTGTCCCGAATCTGCTTAGTCTTCACACTGTAGACAATAGGATTCATGAGAGGCGGAACAAGTAGGTATACATTGGCCATGAGCACATGGACAATTGGGGAAGCACTCTGCCCATAGCGACGGATCATGGACAGCCCAATCATTGGTGTATAGAAAGTGAGTACAGCACAGATGTGGGAAATGCAAGTGTTGAGTGCTTTTATCCTTTCTGCTTTGGAGGCTATACTCAATACAGTGCCCAGGATGAGGATATAGGACAGGAGGAGAAGCAAAGAATCCAGTCCCATGGAGAAGATGACCACCATGAGACCATAGATGCTGCTAACCCAGCGGCTGGATACAGTTGTTTTTATGAGGTCCTGGTGCAGGCAGAACGGGTAGGAGAGTATGTTGATAACCCGATATTGAAGCCTCTTCAGGAGGAATGAGGCTGGGAAGACCAGGGCTAAGGCTCTTCCAGCAATTGCCAAGCCAATTCCAACAATGACAGTATTGGTTAGAATAGCTGCATAGCGCAGAGGTTCCCGAATTGCTACAAAGCGGTCAAACGCCATGGCCAACAGCACTGCTGACTCAATAATTGAGAAAACATGAATGAAGTACATCTGAACTAGACAAGCATTAAAGGGAATCTCCCGGGCTTGGAACCAAAACACACTGAACATGGTAGGTAAGGTCGTAGTGGAGAGGCCCAGGTCAGTGAGTGCCAACATAGACAAAAAGTAGTACATTGGCTGGTGGAGGGAAGACTCAGTTCTGATAATGAATAAGATGGTAATGTTTCCTGCAATAGAGGTGGCATAAACCAAAAATATAGGGATGGAGATCAGGCCATATCTAGTTTCAAGGCCTGGGAAACCAGTCAGAAGGAATCGAGGGTACAGGTTGGAATCATTGATGACAGACATTATGCTGATAAAGGACCCTTCAATCTGCAATGGAAGATATAAATAGAAAATTAAGCTCAGTTCTAGCTCTGTAATAATGAACAAAGCTTGGATGTCCTATTCTGTGCTAGGTATTTTAATTACTACCTGTTCATTATATTTAATTAGCCTTGTATTTGCTAATCAACCCATTAATTTATTCTTTTGTTTCATTGTATACTTACAAAGAATATAATAAAGGAAATATTGCAGTGTTAAAATAGGAAGGTCAATAATAAATATCTTAAAGCTTGTGAAGTGTAAGCTTGTGAATAGGGACGATATTAATTACTGAATTAACTCTTCAAACATCATTTTTTAAAACACACAATGATATCTAAACAGAGAGGGTACTAAGTAACAAAATGGCAAAAGTCCAAACTGTGGATAAAAGGAGAATATTGTGTTATAGTGTTATAGGTATAAGCAAATGCTATAGAACCAGAGTAGATCTTCATATAAGTTCTATAACTAAATTAAATTAAAAAATGGATGAGAAATAAAAAATGTACAACTTGTGGGTTTATTTTTACTGACTTTTCAAGAATGTGATAAGAAACAGCCAGCTTGAGAACATTTATATTTGTGTCACAGTACAATCAGTGTAAAAGTAATCTGAATGTTAGAAAAAAACACAGAAGAAGCTTCCAAAAAGTTATTAATAATAAAATAGTGGGCAAAAGTAATTTCTAGTAGTGAGTACCATGAGGAATATACAGTTGTAAAGTTCAGGCAGACAAAATGGAGATGGATAATAAAGATCATCATGAAGTTTAGAAATCTAGAACCACTTACTTATTTTATCAAATTTTGTCATTTGTTAACAGAATGACAGATTCATATAAAAACTTGAGTAAACAATTAAGATAAATCCAGTTATGACAAGCAGGATGTGTACATGCTGAGAGGAAGTGGTATACTGTGCCAAATGAGGAATTTGGAATGCTTCATAGAGAAAAGATGGGAAAACTTCGCAGATCAACAGAAAAGACATAAACAAGGAATACAGTGTCCAGTTGCAAGAAGAGTTGTGAGCTTCCTGAGCACCAGATAGAGTTAGCCACAGACTGGGTATGCTACGTATGCTGGGTATGCTGGGCAAGCATAATCAACACTTTATTTCTATAGAGTATTCTATGTTAAAATTCTACATCAAAATTCCTATCCTCCATTTACCTAGTTATACTCCTCTATCAACAGAATCATGCTGAAATTTTTCCTGATTAGTTTAATTATGAAATAACAGTGTATAATTCTCTACAGAGGTAACATGAGTTTTCCATGGTGATGGTAATATCCTTCCTTTTAAGATATAAAAAGTAAGGAAAATAAAATAATTTATGTGCATATTACACAGTTATCTAAATGCTATGATAGTGCTACATTTTGGGAAATATTGCTTTTTATACATTACCTTCACTTCCCTTCATAAGTTTCTGGTCTACTTTATCACTGAGCAGTAAGGATATTTTTGATACCCAAAATTATTTTCTTTCTTCCTTATACCCACCCTTAGTAGTTTGAGTTTTTTTCCGTCTCCTTCTCAGGGAGCCACACCAGCATTCATGTCTTTGGTAACACTCTTACTCCTTAGAAATATTTTCAATGTAGAGGATTCAGTCTTGAGTCATTATTGGTTATAAACATGAGCACCTGTTTTCAATGGCTACCCATCTAGAGTCAGTGAAAGTCAGGTGGCAATTGTAACCTAATACCTCAACTATTTTAGCCTGATAGATCACTAGACTTCCTTGAACATAAAAAATAAAGTAGTATTAACTAGAGAATTTTATTAATATTTAAGATGTTTGAGGGAAATAAACGAAATGCCACACACAGCAACTGATAAATAGTTTGATCTCAAGGGAAGAAAAATATTGATCAAAATAATGGATATTAATATTAAACATGGCAACTCAGTCACTGACTCAAAGACACTTTGACCAATAGCTCAAAGCAAGATCAAGTAGGATTTGTAAGTGCTGACAATATTTGTAGGAGTGAGGAAAAGAAGAATTCAAAGCAACATCCATCAGTCCCTTCCACTTCACCAGTTTTGACATTTTAATCTTTATTTAGTATTTTGTAGTACTGTCTTTGGACAACAATGATGTCAGTAATGAACTCCCATTAGAGATAGCACAGTCTCTCAACACAAGGTTATTTTTATTAGTTTTTGAAGACAATAGTCTAGCAGTGGTGGAAGAGCAGATAATTTATCCCTTTTATCTGTCCCAGAGCAGTGATTTCACTTAATCTAAGATCAGCAGAGGCTCTCAACTTTCTTTCAATGTACTAGATTCTTTAAACATACAATGCAGCAATCTTATACCCACTATTCTTACCTCAAAGTACAGGCACACCTTAGTCTTTAAGTACAGACAGGCATTCACCCTGACTCAGAGTTTCCAGTCTATCAATCTGAGGAACTCTCTGTAGGTTGCTAAAGTCACTGAAGATTGAAATAAAAAAAGAATAAGATACACAGTGTGTCCTGAGACATAGAGATCTTTATGGCAACACAGGTGCCTCAAAGCAATGTTCAGTGTCTTTGGTGACTCCAGAGCCTACGCAGGGTATTTCATGCCTTGGATATGTTTGACAATATCTGGGCAGGTGCTGCGTCATCACCTTGCTTCTTTTAAGGACTCTGGCCCTCTTGTCCCTCTTGACTAGTACATTACCTCTAGCACATTCTAAAACCTTTGGGAATAATAATTGATGGCAAAACTATTTATCCTCCCCAAAGGCAGATGGTAGACAGGTCAACCTAGACTCTCAGATTGGGAAGCAATTCAGGAGTGCCCTAAGGATCATTTGATGAAGACAAACAACGGGTGTCATTATGTTTTTCTTGAAATTCTATTTGAAAGTATTGTAAAATAAAAAAAGTCTTAGTCCTAAATACTACATTAAATTCACTGTATCAAATACTTGACTAAGGCATATAACATGAGAGATTATTTCTCAATGATTTCTGAGAAGCAAGCATAACCTGATATCCAAAGAAGAGCATAATACACGAAAATAAACATGCATGACTACCATGAATTTATTATAAAATTTAAACCAAATCATTGTAAATACAATCTAAACACACACACACACACACACACACACACACAAGCACCCTGCTTGTTTTGTATTTGATTCAGTCATAAAGCTGGGCAGTGATGGCACACTCCTTTAATCCCAGCAGTTGGGAGGCAGAGGCAGGTGGATTTCTGAGTTCGAGGCCAGCCTGGTCTACAGAGTGAGTTCCAGGACAGCAAAGGCTACACAGAGAAACCCTGTCTCGAAAAACCAAAACCAAAAAACAAAAAGTCAGTCATAAAACTCTTATATGTTTAGCTCAAAGTAACTTGCTATTACCTCGTAAGAAGAGGATCACTTCATAATATAAAGTGAGAAACATATTTTACTAAATTTAAAATTAATGACAATACAACATTTGTTAAGCTCAAAATTCACGATATTTTATTCATGTGATTAAGCCCAAAACTACAATAAGCAACAATCTTAGTTGGAAAATATAATAGTAAGACAATCTCCCCATAGACAGAAAAAGATAATAATATTAACTGTATTCAGCTCCAAAATCGGTGCAATGTTACTCAATATAAACAGATGAGGAAAAACACCGATATTCAAAGAAAAGAAACTTTATTATTCTTCGCAGGCAATGGTAATGAACTATTTGCAAATGAGAAGATCTTAATGAAAAGTCAGGAAAGCCAGTAAGCTAATTCATTAGGGGTAGGAACATACAAAATTTTATATCTAAATCGATTTCTTAGTGTCAGTAAGAAGGAAATGAAACCTCAGCCACATTGTATATTCTGGCATCAAAACTAATAAAGGATTAACCAGACACTTAGACTTATAACTTTAAATTTTAGTGACATAAATTTAAGACTATTTATAAAATTAAAAGATATATTATGCTACAGATTGGATAATGTAATATTATAAGAATAGTTAAGCACTACAAATCCACTATTTTTAGAAAGAAAATGCACAGAAAACATAAGCATCAAAAAATATAGGTACAAATATTTAAAGTAGAAGTAGTGCTGAATTGCTGAGTTGATGCCAACTATAGTAATATTAATTTTAAGCAAATACAAAAAAAAATATTGTAGCAGTACAGAGGACTAAAATTATTTTCACAAGCATACTTACATTGCATGACACATTATTGAGATTTAAGAATGATGTTTAATTAAACAGTTGATTCTCTGGGATCTATATAGTCATATAAACTATGCCTTGATCTTATCTTACCCTGCACAAAAGTAAATTCTACATAAGTTGTATACCCAAACATGAAAAGTAGGTCATAAATTTTCAAAAATCACATAGAAGAACATGAATGACAGTGGAAATAAGCATGCAAGTTACTTTTATATCTCTCACTTCAAGCATCTCCTTCTGCTTGTCAGCAGTGCTGATCCTACAAGATTATAGCTGACTTCAGTGAACAATTTTTCCTTTGCCAGTACCATAATGCTAAGCTTGGCCAGTAGAGAATGCTGAAAAGATGGTGTAGGCGAAAGTCTTCTGCATTTCTGTTTGATTTTGCTTCTACTATACAGAGACCAAAGACAAGCATAGCAGACATTCCATGATGTACATCCCTCCAGTTTCAACCTTAGGCAAATGGTTCAGCTCTTTATGGATCTGCCAGTCATTACTGTACTTGGCATCTCAATTATAACCACTCTGGACACTAGAGGGCACGTTTCCAGCTTAGTAGTCAACATTATGTCTTCTCTCCCCATCCATGCTTTAAGACGGGTCAGTTTGCCATTCTCTGCTGTGTTCCTACTTGATAGATTCCTTCATCATGGTCCTGAAGGCAGTTCTGGGTTGCAAATGGTGGATAACCTACTCCCCACAGAAATGGTTTTTGTTTTGTTTTGTTTTGTTTTGTTTTGTTTTGTTTTGTTTTGTTTTTTTCTCAAAACAATCTGTGAAAACTTTATAGGTATGGAGTGGGTAGAATGAACTCCAAGCTATAGTTTAACCTTCTTTGGATAATCAATCTTCTTTAATGATAATGAATTATTTAGATTTATTTATATTTATTCCTCATACACTTAATCGCTGAAAGGTTAATAGTTAAGATACATAAATATTTCCAACACTGTGAAAATTACTATGTAGTTGCTATCTCTAAATTGGACTCCAAATAACATAATAAGTAGGCATATATTTCTTTCCTTTTCTTCCTTCCTTTCTTTCTTTTTTTCTTTTATGTTTGTTTTTAGTTGGTTTGGTTTGGTTTGGTTTGGTTTGGTTTGGTTTGGTTTGGTTTGGTTTGGTATGGTATGGTTTGGTTTTGGTTTTTTAAAGCAGCCCTTCTTTGTGTAGCCCTGGCTGTCCAGGAACTCACTCTGTAGACCAGGCTTGCCTGGAACTCCTGCCTCTACCTCCCAAGTTCTGGGAGTGACAGCATGAGTCACTATGCCCACTTCAGATATTTCTTAAAGTACACTAAAAGTAAAACAAATTTATATATTAACCTTTATTTAAAATTAAGAATTCAAAATATTATTACATTTATTTACATATTTATTGATTTCAGTCTGTTTGACCCACAAATCCACTGGTTCTCCCTGTCTTTGCCCTGCTGAGATAGGGTAATAGGCACACCTGGCCATGCCCAGGGTTAGTTCTCCCTGTCTTTGCCCTACTGAGGTGGGGTTATAAACACATCTGGCCATGTCCAGGATCTAACTCAATTCCTCCTGCTCACACAGCAGACGTTTAAAACACTAACTCTCCCTCATCATTCAGGTCAGCCATACTGATTTTCACAATGCACTGTTGTTTACATATACACAGTATTTAAAGAAATGGCTACCACAATACATATTTCATTTGTCTCCATATATTTGACTTAGGTTACAAAATTAGAGCTATAATTTACATTTGTGTTTTATGATTTGGGGAAGACTAGACACATAATGCTTTGTTAATGAGGCAGCTATGGTTGTATACTCAAAAAGTGCGCAATTCAACTAAGAATAAAGAAGGTATATGTAAAATAGTAAAATATTACCCATAAAGGCTAGTATCCTAGTGAAGATGACAAAGGAATCAATTATCTACAATAAATTAATTGAAAACACAACATAAAGACCTGTACAGACTTGCATAAAAAAAAAGACTATTGCCAAATGAAATTGACTTCTCAATTTTCATTATTGTTAACTGTTTAATCTATTTTTCATAAGGAATGTTACTATAATAGTTTTATAATGTAAAAAATAGTTTTTTAAAAATTGAGTTTCAATTAAATGTGTTTTCTATTATTAAATCTCATAATAATCTTAGGTACAGAAAAGGCCATAGTAATTATCACAATTTGGCCATGAGAACCTAAATAAAATCATGACTAAAATTAACTGAAACTGCATATTTAGAAGGTAAAAGAATTAATTTATTCCAATCTAGCCAGATATGACCCAAGAACTATAGTATATATTTTCCATGTAATAAAACAAACATCTTTTCTAATATTTCCCAGGGCAAAAATCAGAGGATATGAATAACTTTTCTTTCTTTCTTTCTTCCTTCCTTCCTTTCTTTCTTTCTTTCTTTTTTTTTTTTGTTTTGTTTTTCGAGACAGATTTTCTCTGTGTAGCCCTGGCTGTCCTGGAACTCCTCACTCTGTAGACCAGGCTGGCCTCAAAATCAGAAATCCACCTGCCTCTGCCTCCCAAGTGCTGGGATTAAAGATGTGTGCCACCATTGCCTGCCCATGAATAACTTAAATCCTTCTACTTAACCTAAACTTGCGGAGAATTCCCAGACGAATCTGTTTTGTCCTCACACTGTAGACAACTGGGTTAAGCACTGGGGGGAGAAGCAGGTAGATGTCAGCCATGAGGATGTGGACTATGGGAGAGAGATGTTTCCCGAAGCGATGGACCATTGACACCCCAATTACTGGTACAAAGAAGATGAGCACCACACAGACGTGGGAAACACAGGTATTCAAAGCTTTTAGTCGCTCTTCACGGGATGCGATACTCAGTACTGCATTCAGAATAAGAACATAGGAAATAAGTATGAAGACTGAATCCACACCTAGTGTAGCAATAACTACACATAGTCCATAGACACTGTTGATCCTGGCATCAGAGCAGGACAGCCTCAGAACATCCTGGTGTAAGCAGAAGGCATGGGAGAGGGCATTGATGTGGCAATAATGATAGTGTCTCAGTAGCAAAGGTGTAGGCAGAACAACTCCCATGCTTCGTAGCAAGCAGGCAATAGCAATCTTGCCAATCACACTGTTGGTAAGGATGGTAGAATAGTGTAGTGGACGGCAGATTGCTATGAAACGGTCAAAGGACATAGCCAAAAGCACTGAGGACTCCAGAAATGTAAATGTGTGGATGAAGAACAACTGAGCATAGCAAGCACTGGCCTGTATCTCTTGGACATCCAACCACAGCACAGTCAGCGTTGTGGGAAGTGTAGACATGGACATACCTAGGTCAGTCAGTGCCAAGATGGACAGGAAGTAGTACATAGGCTGATGGAGTGAGGACTCTACCCAAATAACAGAGAGAATGGTTACATTACCAACAAAGGCTACCAAATAAGCAAGGCAGAAAGGCACTGAGAGCCAAGAGTGGCCATACTCCAGTCCAGGAAAACCCTTCAGGATAAATATGGGCTCTGTAACATCACTGCTATTCCAGGCAAGCATGGTGAGCCTCAAGTGGCTTGACAGATTCTTGTTTATTGCTCAGTCAAATTTGTATCACAATAAACAACCCAATTAGGACAAAAATATACGTTCCCTCTATGTTCATCTTGGAAGAAAGAAGAAAATGACAGTGGTTATTATGTAAGAAATATTTTCTCAAATTGTGGAGTGTCAAGAGTTTGTGCCCAATAAATATAGTCATCTATGACAAATAACTTGACAGGTTTTCATCAGAAACATCAGAAAAATATGTGAGCTTTTGGGCTTTACTAAAGCAATATGCTCCTCTGCTAAGCAGAATATTTACTCTCCTTACACACACACACAAATCATTTCTACTGAAGTCTTTGACCTTATTATTTTCCTCACTCGGAATCTTTTCTGTATTTCCTGTTTACCAATTGAGCTTATGAAAACAATCTAGACATTGGTATCAACATATGTAGCGCATGCAGCAAGTGTACTAATGTGCTCATATATACATGCACACATGTACATACACAGAGACAGACACACACAAAACTAGTGTTTTAGACACAATGGGAAATTTTCTTTTATTCCATGCCAGGACATTATTCTATGCAAAATTTTCAACCTAAATACAAATCCTATTTTCTTTCATACTCAGATATTTCTGTAAATAAATTAGGTTATGATTTTGTAATTGTCTTGTTCCTGCTCTGAATCTCCTTTATGCTTATTTTAATGTTTGGAAATTTTCAGTTGCAGGATTGTTCATATACTGAACCAAAGAATATAACAAATATTAACATCCTTCCTTATACTTTAAATTTTTTCTGGTTCATGTATTTAAAGCATGCAGCACATTTATATTTTATGTATGTATATATAAATGATTATTAGAGACAAGAAAATTATCCTATCACCTTCTTTACTAACATTTTTGGATGTATATGTGTGTAGTAAGAGCGTCTAAGACCTATTCACCACCAAGCAAATTTGTAAAAATCAGTACATTATTTATTTTAGTTCTTAGGCTATTGGATTTCTATTCTTATGGAAGTTTCATCCTTTGACTCGTTTCTTCCCATTTCATATCCCTGGCTATCTACATTAGCAGGCGTTCTATTCTGTATAGTTTTGATTTATCACTCATCCATCTCTCAGTATACCATTTGCCATTCTTTTCACTTGATCTCTCTACAGTTGTCTTTTCTAAGCTCATTTTATTCTATTTGCAGGTCATTAATTTGGTTGATTTGAGGGTTGAATTTAATTAAATTACACTGAGATTGAGAAATAGTGGAACAACACTGGGAGTAAAGACCACTGCTAATAAGGCACAGGGAAAACACTCGTGCCACACACTAACCTCATTACAATTAAGGGAAAACTGCCAAGGACAAGATGCAGTCTTCCCATCATCCTAACTGTGGTTCTCAAAAACACTTGTCAAATGGCAAGTTTATCTGAAATCGCCAAAAATATAAAAAATAAAAAAATAAAAAAAATGGAGTAGGACATGATGATGTATTTCTCATTTCAAAATTGACATTCCTGCCTGAATTACACAAATACTTTATAATAATTTTTGTCTCCAGAAGTATATGTGAACACATAATATACTAAAAATCTTCCCACCATTTAATTGTAATTGAAAATCAACACTTACCTGAGGTTTATGCATAACCCAATTGGATAATCAGGAAATTTTAGTAACCCACCAATAGCCTATTTCCCAAATGACTAATAGTTGTGTCATTTCCTTCTCACTAAACTTTCCTACTGTAGATAAAGTCATATTCTCTTTTTCTTTGTATTTCTGTTTCTCCTTCTTTGTCTCTTTTCATTTACTTTTTGAATGTCCTATTTGTCTCTCTTTCCTATTGCTATTCCTATTTCAGTTTTATCTAAACCTATGTCTTTTTAGCGTGTAATTATGTTTTTCTATTTATTCGTTCCCTTTGTCTCTGCATTTTCCCTTGTATTTCTGTTTTAGCTCTTGATACCTTTGGTTTTTAACCCTCACCTGAGATAAAGTCTGCACTGAATGCAGATGCTCTTTGATTCTGGGAGTCCTAAGACTTGTTATTTATTCCTCTCCCTCTATAAATATTCCTCATTTCTCCTGGGGTAGAACACAGGGGATTGTTTTTAAAATCTGCTAGATACTCAAAAGGGAAATGACGCACACAGCATTTGACCATCAGTTAGAGCACAGAACTTCAATCTTCAAAATGTATCCCTACTGCCATCTATGGTTCCTATTCCTAACTTCGTAGGCAGTAGTTTTGTTTGTTTGTGTTTATATTTTTCAAATAATCTCAATGAGATAAGTTCATTGAAAGTTTATTTTTAATTTTAAATTACACTTTAAATATTTATTTTAAGTAAAATATAATTATAGCATTTTCCTCTTCCAACTCCTCTCTCCAGCCCTTCCTATGCTCCTCCAACTCTTCCTCAAATTTTGACCTCTTTTTCTTTAATTATTACTGATATATATATATATGTTAAGCATAATTGTATACATATATGCATATATATATATGCTGTTATGAAAATATTCTTTTATTCACACACACAACACACAGACACAAACAAATATATAAATCCAGCCTTTGAGTTCATTTAGTATAGCTTGTATGTTTGGATTTTTTTGGTATATTTTTAGTTACGACCATTTGGTATCAGATAAACAAATAGGGAGCTCACCTGTGAGGAAGACTCTCGTCATCAAGTGCTTGTCATGCTTCATCTAGCAATGCAGTCGTGTGATATTTCCCCTGTCAACATGGGCAAGTCAATCGGGGTTGCTCACTGTTCAGGTCCTCTCTGGACAGGCATATTGCTGAGATTTTACAATGCAGCTTCCCATCATATCTAGAAGATATAATCTTGCAGAATTCCTGATTCTCCAGTCATGATAAAGAACAAAAATGTACAAAACTGTGCCCTCCCTAGCCTTGAGAAGTCTGAACAGACCTTGTCTGCCACATGGGACCTTAACACCTAGGTGAATCCTGCTGCTTTGTTTACACTTGCAACTTCCAGCAACCACTTTGAAGAGACTGCCTGCTGAGTCTGCTTTGCAGCTGAAACAAAGGATGGGCTCCAGTGGGCTTTCCCTATATATTACAAGAGCTGAACACTAAACTTCCAGCCTTGATCAGAAAACTTTGTCTTGGCTTCATGTTTCTCTTGCCTCTTCTTCCTTTTTCATGTCTAGCCGCTTTCAGGTGGACCCAGTTCGTCCATGGCTGCAAGTGGCTACACAAAACAAAACAAACTCAGCAGGTTATGTTTATATATACTGTACATGCACATACATTGTGTGTGGCGGGAAGTGGAAGTGTCAGTGTCTGTGTGTGTACCAAATATAATTGAAGAAAAATCTATCAACTTGTGAGTGGTAAGAGCATAAGAGAGTTTCAAAGTAGGTACCTGGGAAAGGCTGGAGTGAGGAAAAGGAGCTAATTCTATTTCAATTAAAAATGTTAAAAAATTAATTTAAAAAAGGAAGAGAAGCCCGTTGCTAGGCCCCTTGCTGAGCATGTGTTAAGCAGACCAAGGTTCATGTTCACATTCATGGTGCTTAGCTCAGACCATGGCCTCTCAGCACACCTGTGATTTGCTTACATTCTCATCCCAAGTCTTTATGTCTAGATAAGTCCCAGAAATACCTTATGATTCATACCCAGACTTGAAGTGTATAATTTTATTAAGAATATACGTGAATATGAAGAAATGTCATATATATATAAATTAATACATTATAATACCAGTATATATATATCTCAGATATTTCAATACAAGACCAGAGACTTCAATGTACTAAAGTATTCCATTTTTCTGAGTAATTTTACATGTTTATGCATAGAAATTACATGTCCTAAATTTGACTCATTCTAAGAATTTGGCATTAATTTTTAATAATACAAATAGCCTTATAATTTACTTTTCCAATCCCTTAATAAATAAGTGTAAAAATAAAGATAGTATATAATAGCTTTATTTCTGGAAGAAACCCTGTATTTAGGGCCTTTAGTATTTTATATTTTGAAATTGTATAATTAAGATATCTCTCCCTGTCTTCTTTTCAAAAATGTTCATATACTTCTTGCTTCCTTTAAATTTATATCCTTATATTTCATGATTATTTCATGCATATATGCATATGAGTATTTGTGTATGTGTATATATATACATATATATTCTTAAATATAACCTAATCAGTAATATAATGTTACCTGTATGAATATTTTCAGGGTTGAGCATTTGACAGTTGACAACCAACTGGTGTGCTTTTCTGTTAAGTGACTAAGAGACTCTTTAGGCTTTAGCTGGAATTTAATTAAATCCCCCCAAATAATGCCATATTTCCTTCAATCCTGTTTCTAGTATTATACATTTAATTAAATTTGTTGTTTTACTAAATTAGCTAAGTTGTCCAGTGCAATGTAGTGTAGAATGATATAGAATATTGACTTCTTTCTGAATATACTAGGGAAAGTTTTCAATTTTTACTATGAAATATGTTCCCAAGACTTTTCACAATTAACTCTATCAATGAAAGGCATCGCCTTCTTCTGATCATAATAAAGTTATCTTCAATACTAGATGGTAAATTTCATAAACTTACATTCTAGAAGTTGAGATTCATGATTTCATGATCATCATGATTCTCTTTGTTATTGTTAGTGTGACTAGTGTTAAGAGTTGATCTGATACTGTGTTTAGAAATCTTGATATCACTGTTTATCAATGAAATGAAAATAAAGAAGCTTCTTTATTTTCAAGTATATTAGTCATTTGTCTCATTGCTGTGACCAAATACCTGACAAACCAAGGTGACAGAAGGAAGATCCCCTTTGGCGTGCAGTTTATAAAGAGCTGCAGTTCATCATGGCAGGAAAAAACATACTAGCAGAAGCTGTTAAGTTGTTAGACATGTTTCATACACAGTCAGGAAACAGAGTGAAGGGAGAGTGGAGCCAAACTATTAAACCTCGAGGCCCAGCCCAGTGACCTACTTTCCCTGGCAAGGGTCCACCTCCTAAAGGTTCTACAACTTTGCCAAACAATACTATCAGAGAGATTGATTGTTTAAACACACACATCACAGAGGGAAAAATCACATTCAAAATGTGTCATGAGTTTGCGATGTTCTGTTTGAAATCATGTTGTGCTCAGCTCAAAATAACTTAGGGGATATTTCTATCCCCAGCTCCCAATATTTTACATATATTTTTGTGAGTTCTTTATTAAGCAACCATCTAAAATATTTTCATTCTAAGTTAGATAATTAATTATTATCCATGTTTCATTTTGTAAGTTTTCAAAATATTTATAGGAAGAAATGTTTAAAAGTTGTAGTTTAAACATCATGGGGCTATTTGGATTTTCAGTTTATAGCCTTGCCTATTCTTAAGTTCTAGTTGTTCAGGAGTATATACTTTGTGTATTTATTTTATTATTTAGTTGACACTTTTAAGACATTTTATTATCAAAAGTAGTATCAAGGCATCTTCTTTTTTCATAACAAGTAGTAGTTTTATATACATTATCTCTGCTTTTAATATATGCCTTCATATTGTTTGAGAATTCATTCATGTTCATAATTTGGTTTAATCATATTCACTTGGGTTTCCCCATTTAACTGCTTCCAGATATGCCCATAGCCCTTTCCAGCAGCTTGGGTTTTGTTTGTTTGCTTGCTTTTATTTGTTTCCTTGTTTGCTTGTTTTTAAGGAAGAAGAGGTTTATTTTAATTCATAGTTCCAGGTTATAAATCAGGAAAGTCAAGCCAGCAGGAACTGAAACACATCACATTCACAATCAATAGCACAGAGAAATGAATGGCTGCATGCTTGCTCAGCTCACCTACTCTTATAAAGTCTAGAACACAAACCCAGAGATTGGTGCTGCCCATTTTCCATCAGGGTCTTCAGACATCAATTAACATAATCAAGCCAGTCTCCCACAGATATGCTGACTGACCAGCTTGCTCTAGACAATCCTTCAGAAACTCTCTTGTCAGGTGATTCTGGATCATGATGACAAATTAAGCTAACTACCGTAATGGCTCTTCCTGTCATCTCTTTAATCTAAGTTGGTTGGGCCAACAAGACATGTCTTCACCTCCTGAGAGTTGTCTGTATTTATCCTGGAGGGAGGGCATGGATGTGGGATATGGCATTCACATAGAGTAGAAAATCCCAACTTTAGCTTCTTAGAGGAGGGAGTGGTATAGTTGTTTGGAAATAGGAATTGTCACTTTAAAGTCTAAATAGTGATGTCTATATGCTCATAGGTATGAGGGTATACAAAGGAGCAATGTTAATGTACTACAGGCTTGCCCTCAATAAAAACTGAGATGTTTTATCTCATCATGTATTAATAACTCCCCAGCTAGGTATTGACTCACATGAGCCTCTTCTGCATACTAGAATGTTGACCAACTTAATCTTGTAAGATCTTGTGAAGGTACCCACAGTTATCATGAGTATAGGGGTACAAAGGTCCCATCATGGCAAGAAGACAGCCTATACCACAGTCATCCCAGACCTCTGGCACTTATAATCTTTCTGTCCTTGTTTTCTTTGTAGTTCTCTGAACCTTTATGGAAAGAATATGTGATAAGGATGTCTTTATTGATTTTTGAGCATGCCATAGACACTTATCCTCAGTACCTTAACTATTTGTATGTCTCTGTATTAACCACTACAGTGATTTTTAATCGTGGTGGTCATAGCATGAATTCCTTAGGACAGAAGTCCTGAGAAGAACATGCATTTACTTGATGTTCTGAGACTGCACTTCATTTCCCACTAATGTAGGAGAAAATAAGTGCCAACTCTTGCTAGGCAACTGGGAAAATGAAAATTCTTACATAGAGGATTTTCTCCTGTGTATTAGAGTACCAGACCATCCTAAAAATCTGATCTTAACATAGAAAACTCATCTTGTCTGGACATTCACCTGATCCTGTGGCAAAAAATGAGCTGGGATTAGTTATCATCTACAGTTCTACCTTCTGAGATAAATTGAGAACTTGTATGTTTGCAGCTAAACAGATACTGACTTTCACATATAATGTGCAATTGTCAGCTACTCATCCTAAATTTTTAGTTACAAAGAAAGACTGAAACACATATAGTGTTCCACACATCAACTCTGACCAAAGTATAAAAGTTGCAGAAGAAAAAGTATAATGGATGGAAGCTTCCAGTTTTCTCTTGCTTTGACCAGAAGCACTGCTCCTTCAACTGTTGACTAACCTCGTGACCCTGAGTATATACACATATAAAACAAGTTTAAAAATTAAAGCCTTATTGGCCAATGAATCATGAAGTAGTATATATATATGTGTATATATATATATATATATATATATATCTGTATATATACATATATATAAGTTTACTGTGTATCAAAGATGAAAGCAAATGCACATAATAAGCTCAATATGCTTGTTCGTTTTTACATAAAGAATTGATTCTTGAGTGAATATTTGATGTTGCAAGACATGGAGACTCCCCAATATCTTTACAGAATTGATGAGTATTTATTTTATAATCCCTTATGCTGATATTTTTTCAAAAACACACAATAAAATAATAGAAGTATGATTAGGGACATTTTAAGTTTGGAAATTAAATCTTAATTTGAAGCCAAAATTCACTAGAAAAAAAAAAACTCGATGAAACTCATCAGAATTTCAAACAACATTATACCAAACATTCTGACACAATGGGATCCAAATACATAACCATTTCATGAATACTGAAGAATGACTTTAGAAGGTATCAGAAACTTTAATTTCTATCATTAAATCATAGTTTTTCCTTCAAAGTAGGAAACTTTACACAGGGAGAAAACCTCAGGGGAATTTAAAGCTCAAGTCTCAGCTGAGGTCATAAGTGTTGTAGGTATTATATGGCAGGACAGTGCACACAATGCAAAGTGTGAGTATTGACCGTTGAGAACCAAGGCTGCAGTGCAGTCACGTGCCTCAACACGGGAAGCACCACAGAAATGCCAATGTGTTCACTATGATTTTTTTTTGAATTGTTATTTGGCTATTGAGTGTTATGAAATCTTTTGCTACTGCCATTCTTTTCAGTCCTCACATTTAGCTATGCAACACAATCCGCAGTCTTAGAGCTTAACATCTGAAACCTAGATGCTTCTGGTCTGACAGATGGATACAATGAAATGCTAAAACAATATTATTGGTTCAGTGCTGATTCCTGAAACGATATTGTATCATTCAGTATATAATATACAATCTAAGTCAAAATCCACTATACTTTGTAATGAGACCTATGCTAACACTACTAGGCTTCACTTCCATTTACCATGTGAGAAATATGTGCTCTACATTCCAACATTGCAAACCATTGCATGTCGCTGTCTTTTGCTACCTTGTGAATATTTATTATCTTATAGAGATAGTTACATTAATCAGAAAGGAGCAAAAGTAAATTAATGGAACTATAGTCAACAAACTCAACAAACAAAACTATCTGGAAAAATATGATGTGGCCAGTTCTCCAAAAGAATATAAAAGGGCAAGAAGAAATAAATTAGTTTTGTTAGATGAGGCAGGTGTGGATTTACAGGCATTTAAATATAAGCAACCAAATCTTCTGTGCACTGGGAATTGAGCTGAACTGTTCTTCAATGGACTTTGACCTGCATGAGACACCAATGGGAATTTCGGTCCCTTTGAGTATAGCATACTGCATCATAATCCCTAGGGCTTTTAATCTACTAAATTAGCTTCAGAAAGGAAGACTTAGAATCAGCCTTTCAGAATGTGACAAACAAGTCTGGGGACGCATTATTCTTGCTCATCTCTGTTTAGTCTTGAGGAACAGACCAGGTAAGACACACCTTGGTAAGAGCCTGAAAAGCCCTGTGTTTCCTCTATAGACACCGTCAGTCAGTAGCACTATGTGGAGCAGTTTACCTTTATTTAGCTATGATTTTTGCCATTTAATACTCATTTCCAAGTAAATAAATGGAGAACATGAAAAACCCTTTTAATACATAATTGATCCCATTAAGCATCATCGCACTATTAGTATAAGTAACAGAATAAATGATCTCATGTTTAACTTCGACTTAATGCTGAACTTCATGGTAACGCTACACTTTGAAAATCTTCAAGATCTCTTACAGTAAACATTTTTCTTACATTTCTACAAACTAGAGAACTGAATTCTGAAAGCTCTTCTGAGCTACAGATAGATCTAGAAAACCTTCTATGCGCCATTCTAGCTTTCTCTGGTTTCTCTAAAAGTCACTCCATTTATAGCAAAACAAAATATTCTATCTGGAGACATAAAGTGTATTCTAATGAGATTCATATTTTTTTCACTGTGCTAAATACAAGGCTGTTTATCATTTATAATAAGCAGAGGTAGATGATGAATGAAAATATTCTTACTCTATTATTATTAAACATGTAGTTTTATTAAGAGAATTGAAATAAACAAAAAGTTACTAGTTGGGATTGGTGTAGAATGTTTTAGATCCAAACCTTTAACAGCATTAAAAGGTTTAAAAGTTAAAAATTAAAAGATCTTGTATGTCAGTCACAACATGCTCTCAAAGAATATCAATATCTAACTAAGCTTGTTACTAACTTTGAGAATAGAGTTTTCTAAAGAACAATTGAAAAGAAATTTAAAAGAAACAAAAATCTCTTTTTCTGCAGGAAAGACGGGCAGAGTGAGTGGCAAAGTGGCTGAAGGAGTGAAGTTTGACCTGATCTGGACATGAGCTGGGCAGGAGAGGAAGCAAAGCAGCAAAAGCCCTACATACCATTTAATCATTCATTTACCCCAACAAAATGAACATTAAACAGCCTTTGAGGGCTCTATCCTGGAGAAAATAAAACAACAACAAATAGCAAAACAAAGCTTCTAATGACTCTGTTAAGGCATATGGACCAAATAAGCAGATAACATCTCTTTCATGATCATTTTGCAATGTCTTCACAGTTTTCCATAAAACATTTCTCTTTTTTCTGGTCAGCATCAAAAGTACATCTTGGGAGTTGGAATACACCATCCATGACAGACAATTCTTTATTAACAACTAAGATACTTAACAGATATGGTAAGGTAGACAAATATCATTAACTATAACTGAATATTGCCTCTATGTAATTAATTTGAAGAAACAATAATTTCTCATTGTATAGGTACATTAAAATAGCACATTGTCCCATAAACAAATTCAAGCAAATTAAAATAAAAATAAATCATACTATCATGAAAGCTTACTAATAATTGAAGGGAAAATAATGTAGTGATTAGCAAATGTAAGCAGAAATTCATGGTGATTTAAAATAATTCACATTTAGAAGAAAAGAAGAATATTTATAAAATTGATTAATAATTTTGATACATTAGAAACCAAACACAAATTTGACAAACAAGCTAATACACACACACACACACACACACACATACACACACACACACACACACACACACACACACGCATATATATATACATATACATATATATATATGTATTTGTTGAAAAAAGAAGCCAATGTGAATGCTCTGAAAGAAAACAGGGAGGGTCATACAGGATTGTGACGAGGGAGAAAAGGGAAGAGGAATATGTTGCTAACTATATTATAATGCTTAACATTTAAAAATAAATTTTAAAATGAAACAAAAATTTAACATGAATGAATGGGAATTTACAGTAAAAATCTGTGCTTTAATGTTTCAATGAAACTATTTTATACAATTAATCTGCACAAATAGATAGTATTTTAAAGGAATATACATATATATACATATATACATATATACACACATATACATATGTAGCTATCTAACAGTTAAATTGAAATATCTAAGAAAATTCAACTAAATAGATATTTCAAAAGAGAATATTTAATGTGATAAAGATTGACAATATCAAAAGTAGTATAACAAATAACTGTTCAGTTAAAATGTTTAACATAAAAATGAGTTGTACATCTTCAACTAAGTACTGCATATCAAAGTTCATAATACCCAGTTTATAGAGAATATGCTAATTCAAGGTATTAGCAAACAGTATCAACAACAGGAAAGGAAGACAAGGAAACAGTGAATCAATTGAGACCTGCCTATTGGATGATTGCTTTTTAAAACTGGATGTGCTTTAGAAAGCAGGAAGCACAGGCTCACTCAAGAGTCTCTCTCACGAAGTAATATGTTAAAGAGAAAAGAATAGAGAGAAACAATGAGCTCCAACCAGAAAAAGTTCAGAGTCCTCCTTCATGTGACCAGTAATCATTAAGATTTAGATATTGATAGGTTATAATATGATTTGATATAGATATTAATATGTACTACCTATTTGCATATTGATATGAACTTCTATGGTTGCTTCTGATCTGTTCTCCTCCATGTTAGGTACATTTCTAAGAACAATTTCTATCTCTCTTGATTTGACAGCACCTTAAAGATTTCTACAGGACAAAGGCAGGCATTTAAGCCACTCTACTGTCAGCACCACAACACACTTCTTTGGAGCCATCCATCTTGATTCCACACATACTGGTATGTCCATTCTCAACATCTCAGTCACTGAAGTCTCTACTTTCTATTTGGTTGGATTCCCAGGGATGGAAGCTGCCCACATTTGGATCTTCATCCCCATATGTCTCCTGTATACTGTTGCCATCCTGGGCAACTGCACTATCCTCTTTTTCATAAAATCAGAGCCTTCTCTGCATGAACCCATGTACTATTTCCTCTCCATGTTGGCTCTCTCTGACCTAGGACTGTCTATTTCCTCTCTTCCTACCATGCTTAAGGTTTTCCTGTTCAATTCTCCAGACATTTCTCCTAATGTGTGTTTTGCCCAGGAGTTTTTTATTCATGAATTCTCAGCTATGGAGTCATCTGTGCTTCTCATTATGTCCTTTGATCGCTTTATTGCTATCTGTAACCCTCTGAGATACGCTTCCATCCTTACCAGTGCCAGGGTCCTTCAAATCGGGCTTGCCTTTTCTCTCAAGAATGTGCTGTTGATCTTGCCTTTCCCTATAACTCTAAAGCTTCTAAGATACTGCAAGAAGAATCTCTTGTCACATTCCTATTGCCTCCACCAGGATGTCATGAAGTTGGCCTGTTCAGACAATAACTTCAATGTCATCTATGGTTTATTTGTGGCTCTCACAGGCATCCTTGACATAACATTCATTTTCATGTCATATATACTCATCCTGAGAGCAGTGCTGAGCATTGCATCCCAAAGAGAAAGGCTCAAGGTCCTTAGTACTTGTGTCTCCCACATCTGTGCTGTGCTCATTTTCTATGTCCCTGTCATATCCCTTGCTGTTATCTATCGCTTTGCAAGCCACAGTTCCCCCATATCTAAGATTCTCATGGCTGACATTTTCTTGCTTGTGCCTCCTGTAATGAATCCTATCATATACTGTGTGAAGAGCCAACAGATAAGAAACGTGATACTAGAGAAACTGTGTCATAAACAAAGCTGATAAAGTGTCCAAGCTCAAGAAAATCTAATTAGTGATGTCAGAGAGTCAAGCAGAATGATCAGTAAGGGCTCACATTGCATGTTAACTCCTCAGCATCACCTTTCTACATATTTACCAACCCAAAGAATCAGCTTTGCAAATTTCTTGATTTAATAGTTAATATTGAGATATTAATGTAAACGTTGAATGTATCCCTATTTTTTTACCAACTTGGTAATAACAGTCTTTTCAAACATTTCTGGGGAATAATTAGAAACTCAGTTACCACAGATATCTCTGCACTTTCGCCTTGGTCATCTCTATGATACTCCTTCCCACTGTTTCTACTCCTCTGTCCTTTAGTTATCAATTTTCCCTTCAATTCCCTCCTTCCACATGCTGCTCTGAGATTCTGATACCATCCTTCCCTTTGTGTCTATCTCTGGCACATTTTTCTCCCCACCTTGGCCCATGAGCTCCCCATCACTGCTGGAATATTAGAGTTCTAAACTCATTGAAAACCGCAAAAGACGCATGCCTACCTAAATCCAAAATAAATGTTATCATATCAAGAAAGACTCAAATTACTTGAAACTAAATACATACGCACATTGGCTTTGGAAACAATTAGCCTGCTGTTGGATGTTTCCTTAAACATCATTTAAAATGTAGTCCAAAGCTGTCATCTGATAATCCTTGGAGCCAAAATCTTAAAATCGTTCTCAAAAATCTTGATTAAATATTACAACAAAGCATGATGGTTCACACCTATAATCTCAGCACTCTGGAGGATGAAGATTTCACTCTCACAATATAGTGTTTTAAAAGCTAGCCATGGCATATGAATCATGTCTAAAAAGTAATTTATATAATACACATATACACACATTAAATAAATTTCTAATCTATATTTCATTCTTTCATAAGTCAGTCGACTCAGTTTGTCATGTTTTTTGTCAGAAAAATGATTAAAATTGAAGTAGAAAGTAGAAAAATATGAGATATAACTTTTATATAACTAATTAGTTTTATATTACCATGTTATACTCCAAGCTAAACCTTTAATATTTTTGAGATTTTCTTTTGTGTCTCTACACATACATTGATGTTACATAAGCAATATATTCTACCTCTGGCCAGCATTACATAATTAATTTAAATACCCTAAATGAATTCTATCTTTAATGATTTTGAAATAAATGAAGTGTCTATACAAATTTAATATTCTCTAATTTACCAAAAACAGAGAAAGTAATTTAAATAATTTAGGTAACTAATAAATGAGTTTGATTTAACACAATTGATTTGAAATAGCTGCTGTGCCTACTTAGTTGTCTGCTATAATTATAATAGGGACATAGTTAGGTTTTTTTCCTTATTGTCTTTGATTTACTAGTTGTAAGACAATAATATATCAAATGGATGTTTAAACATTAGTAATCTAACCTAAGGACAAATGTAAGAGCAGTAAAAGAGATTGTTTAATACTGTTTATTACTTAACACTAAACATGCACACCAAACTTTACATTAAAACAAGAACCCATGAACTTAACTACTTTTATTTTGTAATGCTTGCCCTACATATATACACTGTAAAAGCAGTTAATAGATAATTACCCAAGATTATGGCTAAGTTTAGTGTTAGAATTTACATAATTAAAATATGCTCTAAATTATTCTAGGTGTTTTCCAACCTTCAAATTATGCGGTCTCAAATAAACAGATATTTGCAAAATATCTAGAGAAGAACATAAACTACACTGTGTGGAAGAAATTTCCTGCCCAATGTATTTTCAGTGAAACCCTGTCATTGGATAGGGAAGAGGGAGGCGGAGCCAGGAGATGGGAGGAGAGAGGAGAGAGGCAAGATGGCCGCAGAAGTGTGTCTCTAGTAGTCTGTGGTAGTTATTCATATCAAAAGGTTAGATAATTGTGATAACAATTCTAATTGTGTGGACATCTTGTACATTGAGTATTTTCTGATATATAAATCCATTGGTTAACTTTAAGCATCTAGAGCTTTACTTAAATGGGTTACTGAAAGGTGTGTCTGCCGACAACCGGGTGATTATGGCTGTGAAGAAACTAGCAGCTCCAGGAACAAGCAAACCAGACCTGGAAGCACAGGGACTGGTCACTACGGGGGCAAGTTAGAGAGAGCAGCCCGATGGAACCAGCTCAGGAGCTCTGATCCTGCTGGAAAGTTTGTCGAGACAAATGGGCTTAGAACAGGAACATGGTAGCCAGACCAAGAACTAGCCGACACGGATTTTTTTCTAATATCTCCTGTTACAACACTGTGTTATTTTAATTTTATGTACTTTTAGCAACTTACCTTTTTATATGATACAGCAAACTAAATAGTTTAAACACATTTATACGTCACTGAAAAAACATAAGAAGATTCAGATGTCTCTATCAATTATGAAAGTGTCAATAATGAATTTTCTAAGCCATTACAAAATTTTGGTTTATGAAGATTCCAAATTATCTTTTTCCTATGTTTCTCTGTAAAAGAGTAGTCATTGATGGTTTACAGTTGTAGTCATTATATGCAAAGGGAAGTAGCAAAAAATCATAACAGAAATACTCTGTAAAAACATATACAAAGGGCCTGTGGATGTATCTCACTTGATAGTTTATTGTGTGACATGTAAGAGCATGGGTCTGGTCCTCTCTAGCTCATTAACCTAATGTGGTGGTGTGCACCTGGAGGCACAGCACTCCCACTCAGGGGGAGAAGCAGGAAGCTGTATAGCAAATTCAAGGCCAGTGTGAGTGGATACAGCCTGCTGCAAAAGCCAAAAAGAAGGATAGAGAGAGGATGTGAAAGGGACTCCAAAGACGGTATCTGGGGCTGAAGGGAGTAAAGCAAAGGGGGGAAGAAATTGTAAGTTTATCATAATTAAAAACATTTTTGAAGTAAAAAAAATAAAAGCAAGCAAGAAGAGTGTAATGTGTCTTAAAAATTGAAAATCATGAAATATTTTATTTTGTTCAGGGAAAAATAAAATGGAATTTCTAAAAATATTATAATGCTTTGATGTGTTCCAAAACAAGAAAGCAAAAACTTCAAAGAGATTTTTAAAAATATAGTAAATCTGTAAAAACTAATTTTAGAAAAAAAAATTTTAATTTAACACTCTTTTTTTATTGGATATTTTATTTACATTTCATATGTTGTCCCCTTACCCCATCCCCCACTCACCCAGGAACCCCCTATCCCCTAACCCTTCCTCCTTCTTCTCTGTGGATGTAACCCCTACCTACCACCCCACTCCCACTTTCTCACCCTCAAAATTCCCACCCCCTGGGGCGTCCAGGCTTCATGAGGTCAAGGATCTCATCTTCCACCTATGCCCAGCAGGGCCCTCCACTCTTACATATTCAGCTGAAGCCCTGGATCCTTCCCTAACTGCTCCCAGGCTGGTGGTTTAGACCCTGGGAGCTGTGGTTGGTTGGTATTGTTGCTCTCCTCATGGTGCCACAAACCCTTTCAGCTCCTTCAGTCCTCTAACTCCTCCATTGAGAACCCCATGATCAGTTCAATGGCTAGTTGTGAGCATCTGCCTCTGAATATGTCAGACTCTTGAAGGCCTCTGAGGAGACATCCATATCAGGCTCTTATCAGCATGGACTTCCTGACTTCCACATCAGCATCTACCTTTGGTGACTGCACATGGGATGGATACTCAGGTGGAAAGGTCTTCAAATGGCCCCTCCTTCAGTTTCTGTCCCTCACTTTGTCTCCATATTTGCTACCTTGAGTATTTTGTTGCTTCTTCTAAGAAGAACTGAATCACCCCTACTTGGTCTTCCTTTTTTATGAGCTTCATGTGGCCTGTTAGTTGCATCTTGGACATTTCAAGGTTCTGGGCTAATATCCGATAATCAGTGAGTGAATACCATGTGTGTTCTTTTGTGATTGGCTTACTTCACTCAGGATGATGATTTCTAGTTCCATCCATTTACCTAGGAACCTCTCGAATTCATTGTTTTTAATAGCTGAGTAATACTCCATTGTGTAAATATACCACATTTTTTGAATCCATTCCTCAGTTGAAGGACATCTGGGTTCTTACCAGCTCCTGGCTATTATAAATAAGGCTGCTATGAACATAGTTGAGCATATGTCCTTGTTATATGTTCGAGCATCTTCTGGGTATATGCCTAGGAGTGGTATAGCTGGATCCTCAGGTAATGCTATGTCCAATTTTCTGAGGAACCGCCACACTGATTCCAAAGTGGTTGCACCACCTTGCAGTCCCTCCAACAATGGAGGAGTGTTCCTCTTTCTCCACACCCTCGCCAGCATCTACTATCACCTGAGTTTTTAATCTTAGCCATTCTGACTGGTGTAAGATGGAATCTCAGGGTTGTTTTGATTTGCATTTCCCTGACAACTAAGGATGCTGAACATTTCTTTAGGTGCTTCTCGGCCATTCAAGTTTCCTCAGTTGAAAATTCTTTGTTAAGCTCTATACCCCATTTTTTAATAGGGTAATTTGGTTGTCTGGAGTCTAATTTCTTGAGTTCTTTGTATATATTGGATATTAGACCTCTATCAGATGTAGGATTGGTAAAGATCTTTTCCCAATTTGTTGGTTGTCGTTTTGTCCTATTGACAGTGTCCTTTGCCTTACAGAAACTTTGCAATTTTATGAAGTCCCATTTGTCAATTCTTGATCTTAGAGCATATGCCATTGGTGTTCTGTTCAGGAACTTTTCCCCTGTGCCCAAGTATTCGAGGGTCTTCCCCACCTTCTCTTCTATTAGTTTCAGTGTATCTGGTTTTATGTTGAGGTCCTTTATCCACTTGGACTTGAGCTTTGTACAAGGAGATAAGAATGGATCCATTTTCATTCTTCTACATGTTGTCCTCCAGTTGAACCAGCACCATTTGTTGAAAATGCTGTCCTTTTTCCACTGGACAGTTTTAGCTCCTTTGTCAAAGATCAAGTGACCATAGGAGTGTGGGTTCATTTCTGGGTCTTCAATTCTATTCCATTGATCTCCCTGCCTGTCTCTGTACCAATACCAGGTAGTTTTTATCACTGTTGCTCTGTAATACAGCTTGAGGTCAGGGATGGTGATTCCTCCCGAAGTTCTTTTATTGTTGATAATAGTTTTCGCTATCCTGGGTTTTTTGTTATTACATATGAATTTGAGAATTTCCTTTTCTAACTCTGTGAAGAATTGAGTTGGGATTTTAATGGGGATTGCATTGAATCTGTAGATTGCTTTTGGCAAGATGGCCATTTTTATTATATTAATCCTGCCAATCCATGAGCATGGGAGATCTTTCCATCTTCTGAGATCTTCTTTGATTTCTTTCTTCAGGGACTTGAAGTTCTTGTCGTACAGGTCTTTCACTTGCTTGGTTAGATTCACACAAAGGTATTTTATATTATTTCCAACTATTGTGAAGGGTGTCATTTCCCTAATTTCTTTTTCAGTCTGTTTATCTTTCATGTAGAGGAAGGCTACTGATTTGTTTGAGTTGATTTTATAACGAGCCACTTTGCTGAAGTTGTTTATCAGGTTTAGGAGTTCTCTGGTGGAAGTTTGGGGGTCACTTAAGTATATTATCATGTCATCTGCAAATAGCGATATTTTGACTTCTTCCTTTCCTATTTGTATCCCTTTGACTTCTTTTTGTTGTCTAATTGCTCTGGCTAGGACTTCCAGTACTCTATTGAATAGGTAGGGGGAGAGTGGGCAGCCTTGTCTAGTCCCTGATCTTAGTGGGATTGCTTCAAGTTTCTCTCCATTTAGCTTGATGTTGGCTACTGGTTTGCTGTAAATTGCTTTTACTATGTCTAGGTATGGGCCTTGAATTCCTGATTTTTCCAAGACTTTTATCATGAAGGGATGTTTTATTTTGTCAAATGCTTTCTCAGCATCTAGTGAGATGATCATATTGTTTTTTTTTCTTTGAGTTTGTTTATATAGTGGAATACATTGATGGATTTCCGAATATTGAACCATCCCTGCATTCCTGGGATAAAACCTACTTGATCATGATGGATGATTGTTTTGATGTGTTCTTGGATTCGGTTTGATAGAATTTTATTGAGTATTTTTGCATCGATGTTCATAAGGGAGATTGGTCTGAAGTTCTCTTTCTTTGTCTTGTCTTTGTGGGGTTTGGGTATGAGTGTAATTGTAGCTTCATAGAACGAATTGGGTAGTGTTTCTATTTTGTGGAATAGTTTGAAGAGAATTGGTATTAGGTCTTCCTTGAAGTTCTGATAAAATTCAGCACTAAAACCATCTGGTCCTGGGCTTTTTTCAGTGGGGAGACTTTTAATGACTGCTGCTATTTCCCTAGGGGTTATGGGACTATTTAGATGGTTTATCTGCTCCTGGTTTAACTTTGGGACCTGGTATCTGTCTAGGAAATTGTCCATTTCATCCAGGTTTTAATTTTAAGAGCTGTTAAACTGACTTTATATTCCAATGACTGACTTGATTAAAATTACCTTAAAATTACCAGTTGGTTTGATGTTGAGTAAGTTTTCTTTCTGGACTGTCAAGAAAATTCAGACTATGTTAGGGACAGAAAGCAGAGGAGGACTCACTCAAATCTGGAGGTATCACAAGTGAAAATCAAGGGCAAGCTCCTAGTTTGGATCACAGCCTTGAAAAGCTATTTAAAAGTCAATTGATAGGATTAACCTAGTGAACATGGCCATTTAACCAGAAGCAATCTACAGATTCAATGCACTTCTCATAAAAATTCTAACACAATTTAACTTCAAATGGAAAACACAAAACAAAACAACAAGCCAGAACAGCTAAAATAATCCTCTACAAAAAAGGAATTTCTGGAGGAATCATCATCCCTGAATTCAAGCCGTACTACAGAGCAATAGTGTAAAAAAACAACATGGTATGGTACAGCGACAAACAGGTTTGTCAATGGAATCAAATAGAAAATCCATAAATAAACCACACCTATGGACACTTGAGTTTTGACAAAAAGGCCAAAATCAGGCAATGGAACAGGCAGATCATCATCAACAAATGGTGCTTGTCTAACTGGATGTCTGTATGTAGCAGAATGCAAATAGATCCATATTTACCACCCTGTAAAAAAACTCAAGTCCAAGTAAATCAAAGACGTCAAAATAAAACCAGATATACGAAATCAAATAGAGAACAAATTGGGGAATAGCTGTGAACTCATTGGAACAGGAGACAACTTCCTAAGCAGAAAACCCATAGCTCAGGCACTAAGATCTGTTGATATGTAGGTATTAATAAATGGGACCTCAGGAAACTGAAAAGCTTATGTAAGCAAATGACACTGTCAACAGGACAAAATAACAGCCTACATACTGAGAAAAGATCCCACTAACTCTACATCTGACAGGAGGATAATATCCAAAATACATCAAGGACTCAAGAGGTTAGACAGGAACAACCCAAATAACCCAATTAAATATGGGTACAGAGCTAAATAGAAAAATCCTGCCTCTGACTCAGTCTAACTGAAGACTAATGGGAAACTATTTCTAGTGATGCCTTAGTATTCCATAATGGGACACAACTATCCAGACACAATATTTTTATCCTGACTACATTTTATTAAAAGTTCGTATTTATTTATTCATTTACTTTTCTTTTTTGGCTTTTTTTTACACTCCAGATTTTACTACCCCAATCCACCCTCTGACTGTTCCACATTCCATACCTTCTTCCCATCCCCTTGTCTCCACATGGATGTCCCCACCATCCACCCTCTACTTAACCAGACCTCTAAACTCCCAGGGGCCTCTAGTCTCTTGAAGGTTATGTTCATCTTCTGACTGAACCCAGACCCAACAGTCCTCTGCTGTATATGTGTTGGGGGCCTCATAACAGCTGGTGTATGCTGCCTTGTTGGTGGTCCAGTGTGTGAGAGATCTCGGGGGTCCAGGTTAATTGAGACTAATTGTCCTCCTACAGGGTCACCCTCCTCCTCAGGTTCTTCAAGCATTTACCTAATTCAACCTAATGGGGTCAGAAGCTTCTGTCCATTGGTTGGGTGCAAATATTTGCATCTGACTCAGCTGCTTGTTGGGTCTTCCAGAGTGCCATCATGATAGGTCCCTTTCTGTGAGCACTTCATAGCCTCAGTAGTAGTGTCAGGCCTTGGGACCTCCCCTTGAGCTGGATCCCACTTTGGCTAAAGTTCACTTATTAATGAGAACATACCATGCATGTTCTTTTGGGTCTGAGTTACCTCACTCAGTGTATTTTCTAGTTCCATTCACTTGCCTGCAAAACTCAGGCTGTCCTCTTTCTTAATAGCTGAGTAGTATTCCATTGTGAAAATGAACCACATTTTCTGTATCACTTCTTCTGTCATAGAACATCTGGGTTGTTTCAAGCTTCTGGCTATCACAAACAAGGCTGCTATGAATATAGTGGAACATGTGCCACTGTGGCATGGTGGGGCATCTTTTGGGTATATTCCCAAGAGTGGTTTTGCTGGGTTGGTCTATTTACAGTTTTCTGAGGAACCTCCAGAATGATTTCCAGAGTGGTTGCACCAGTTTGCAATCCCACTAGCAATGTAGGAGTGTTCCTCTTTCTCCACATCCTCGCCAACATGTGTTGTCACCTGAAGTTTTGATCTTGGCCATTCTGATTGGTGTAAGGTGGAATCTCTGGGTCATTTTTATTTGCATTTCTCTGGTGGCTAAGGACTTTGAACATTTCTTTAGGTGATTCTCAGCCCTTCGAGATTCCTCTGTTGTGAATTCTTCGTTTAGTTCTATACCCTATTTTTTGATTGCGGTTTTTTTTTGTGGTTAGCTTCTTGAGTTCTTTATATATTTTGGATATTAGTCCTCTATCAGATGTGGGGTTAGCGAAGATTTTTTTCCCAATCTGTAAATTGCCAATTTATTTACTGACTATATCCTTTGTCTTACAGAAGCTTTCCAGTTTCATGATGTCCATTTATCAATTCTTGATCTTAGAGCGTGAGCCATTGGAGTTCTGTTTAGGAAATCTCCACCTGTTCATGAGTTCAAGACTCTTTCTCACTTTCTCTTCTATTAGATTCAGTGTATCTGGTTTTATGTTGAGGTCCTTGATCCACTTGGACTTGGGCTTTATGCAAGGTGACAAATATGGGTCTATTTTCATTTTTCTACATACAGACAGCCAGTTAGACCAGCACCATTTTTTGAAGATGCTTTCTTTTTGCCATTGTATATTTTTGGAGTCTTTCTCAAAGATCAAGTGTCTGTAAGTGTGTGGTTTTATTTCTGGGCCTTCAATTCTATTACATTGATCAATGTGTCTGTCTTTGTGCCAATACCATGCAGATTTTTGTCACTATTGCTCTGTAGTAAAGCTTGAGGTCAGGGATTGTGATTCCCCCAGCTATTATTATTATTATTATTATTATTATTATTATTATTATTAGATTTCTTTTATTTACATTTCAAATTTTATCACCTTTCTCAGTTTCCATCATGAAACTCCCTATCCCATCCACCTTCCCCTGCTTCTATGACAATGATCCTCCTCCTACCCACTCACTCTTGCCTCCTCGCTCTTGAATTCCTCTTCACTGGGGCATCAAGCCTTCATGGGACCAAGGGCTTCTCCTCCTATTGATGCCCAACAAGGCCATCCTCTGCTACTTATGCAGCTGGAGCCATGGATCCCTCCATGTGTATCCCTTGGTTGGTGGTTTCGTCCTGGGGACCTCTGGAGGATCTGGGTAGTTGAAATTATTGTTCTTCCTATGGGATTGCAAACCCCTTCAGCTCCTTCAATCTTTTCTCTAACTCATTCATTGGGGTCCCAATGCTCAGTCCAATGGTTGGCTATGGGCATTCACCTCTGTATTTATTAGTCTCCGGTCTTTCCTTCAGTCTCTACTTCATATTTTGTCTCCCATGAGTATTTTTTTCCTCTTTCTAATAAGGACCAAAGCATCCACATTTTGGCCTTCCTTCTGCATGAGCTTCATATGGTCTGTGAGTTGTATCTTAGGTATTGCAAGCTTTTGGGCTAATATCCACTTATGAGTGAGTGCATACCATGTGTATTCTTTTGTGATTGGGTTATCTCGCTCAGGATGATATTTTCTAGTTCCATCCATTTGCCTAAGAATTTCATGAATTCATTGTTTTTAATAGCTGAGTAGTACTCCATTGTGTAAATGTACCACATTTCTGTATCCATTCCTCTGTGAAGGGCCATCTGGCTTGTTTCCAGCTTCTGTCTCTTATAAATATGGTTGCTATGAACATAGTGGAGCATGTGTCTTTATTACATGTTGGAGCATCTTCTGAATATATGCCCAGGAGTGGTATACCTGGGTCCATTTTGCTGTATGCAGGAAACTCACCTCAGTGACAAAGACAGACACTACCTCAGAGTAAACGGATGGAAAAGATTTTCCAAGCAAATGGCCCTAAGAAACAAACTGAAGTAGCCATTCTAATATGGAATAAAATTGACTTTCAACCAAAAGTTATCCAAAAAGATAAGGAAGGACACTTCATACTCGTCAAAGGAAAAATCTACCAACATGAACTCTCAATTCTGAACATCTATGCTCCAAATGCAAGGGCACCCACATTCATAAAAGAAACTACTAAAGCTTAAAGTGCACGTTGCACCTCATACAATAATAGTGAGAGACTTCAACACCCAACTCTCAGCAATGGACAGATCATGGAAACCAAAACTAAACAGAGATACAGTGAAACTAAGAGAAGTTATGAACTTGAGAGGCAGAGGCAGGTGGATTTCTGAGTTCAAGACCAGCCTGATATACAGAGTGGGTTCCAGGACAGCCAAGGCTACACAGAGAAACCCTGTCTTGAAAAACGAGAGCGAGAGAGAGAGAGAGAGAAGATATGAAACAAATGGATTTAACAGATATTTATAGAGCATTTCATCCTAAAACCAAAGAATATACCTTCTTTTCAGCACCTCATGGTACCTTCTCCAAAACTGATCATATAATTGGTAACAAAACAGGCCCAAGAGGGGAAGTGCTGTATCAACATTACTGTGGATAGAACATAGAACCACAGTCCTTGGAATATATTCCTACTGCCATCGATGGCTCCTAGTCATTCTTTCACATGCATTAGGTTTTGTTATTATTATTATTACTATTAGTATTACCCTAAAACAGGAGTTCATGATATGCTTATTTTTTACTTTTAAATTATATTTTTATAAATATATTTGAAGTATAATTATATAATTTTCCTTCTTAATCTTCTCTTTTCAACCATTTCTTCATTCTTTCACAAATTTTTGGCCTATTTTTTATTTATTACTGTTGTGTATCTAGGTATACAAATTAAATGAATATATAACTATAACTGGCTGAGTCTATTTATTATGTATATGTTTTAGGGATGACCATTTTGTATTTTTGTATTGAATTAGGGTCCTCATCCCTAGGGAGGAATACTTTTCATTCACTAAGCACTAATTGTCTATCTTTCTTCATCTAAGTCTGGAGTCTTGGTATAGATATAGGTCTTCATCTAGAGGTCCTCACTGGAATGCCAGTTGGTGTTGATCATTATTCAGGTCTTGTTCAGGGAGACATATTTTCAAGATTTACAATAGGTCTCTCATCTTATCTAGAAGATATAATCTTGCAGGTGAATTACTGGTCCTCTGGCTGTAATAAAGAACCAAGATACACAAAACAACAAAACACACTCATAAAGTTGTATCTCCCTGTGTCTCTCTCTCTGTCTGTCTCTCTTTCTGTCTGTCTCTTCCTCCATCCTTACTGTATCATCTCCTGAGAACATAAACCACATCAAACTGTGGCCAGATACAATGATCATTAGGTCTCTCTCCCTCTCCCTCTCCCTCTCCCTCTCCCTCTCCCTCTCCCTCTCCCTA